>NW_027449654.1:0-31161 GCF_964194025.1 Convolutriloba macropyga | reverse complement strand
AACCATGTCATTGTGATAACTGTAAATACTGGTACGACTCTGTAGCTAAATTTAATGAACACAAATGTTGTGTACAAAGAAAACCAAAGGTTGTTTTCCCAACAAAAAAAACATATAAAGTTCAAGAATTATTACAAATAACAAGAAGTAGAGAATGTTATATATGCTGA
Organism: Convolutriloba macropyga; assembly: GCF_964194025.1. Taxonomy (NCBI): domain Eukaryota; kingdom Metazoa; phylum Xenacoelomorpha; order Acoela; family Convolutidae; genus Convolutriloba; species Convolutriloba macropyga. The sequence goes on along the minus strand of NW_027449654.1, from coordinate 30,991 downwards.
TATTGAATGTTGTGTGGAAGGTATGAATAGAAGTATAGGTGATGACATATTTGTAATATCTACATATGTGCCTATTTCAATTGGCTTTAGTTGGGACAATGATTCCTATAGTGACTACCTTAGTACTGATTGTATTAAACAATTTGATAAAGACTTATTAGATGGAGAAAGAAAATAATATCAAACTTAATAAGCTTATGGTATTTACTAAAGATAAACAAACCAAAACGCTAACAGTATATGTCGTACATGCGACAAACAATGAATAAACGAAGTCAGAGACCATTGTCATGAAACAGGTAAATACAGATGCCCCGCACGTAAGATATGTATCTCATTTATAAAGATCAGATATTTATACAATTGTATTCGATACTTAAAAAGCTATGACTTCAATCTACTGTTTGGTGAGATAACCAATCAAAAGGCTGGTAAAAAGTAAAAGCTCTCCCCTGTGGCATTGATAAATCCAGAACCTTTAGAGTAGGCATATTAAAGTTTATGTTTAGTTATAGTTTCATGGGCACATCAATATGCAAAATAGTTGTGATTTATGATCTAAAAAACGAATTGTTTTACCCATACGAGTATTTTAAAGACAAAAAATCATATTATAAAATATTAGGTAGCATCAAATCGGAAACATTAGGTAACATCAAAGTAGTTAACATCAAAGAGGACCTCAAATCTTCATTAACAAGTGAACTACCATCTCAGGAAGAAGTTGATAACTTTAACAGAACTAATAGTAAAAAGACTGGTAAAGAGGTAACACTAGAAAACATGCATAATGATATTTATATATTACAACATTGTTTTAGCTCATATACTGGACTGAATATAAAAACATACTAAACTCAACCCACTACACTACATAAACCTTCCTGGTTATATTTTGACTGTTTTCTAAAGACAAGTGGAGTAGTTCTATATGCCATTCAAGATGAACAACTGTTGAAAGACTTCATTGGTGCAATAAGGGGTGGTATTTGTGGTGTCATAGGTAATAGGTTTTTGAAATATTTTGACTCTAGCTCTAACACTAGTCCCGATTTCACTTCTAACTCTAATCCTTACTCTAGTTCTAGTCAAGACTCAAGTCAAAGATCCTTGGTGAGACATGACTGGAGGTCCATGGCGCAGCATGATCAAGGATCTATCCAATAAATAGAGGCTAACAATCTATACGGCCATGCTCTAAGGCAGACATTACCATACAAGGAATTTAGCTTTGCAGACATATCTCTAGAGGGGGCTAAATACTAGTGATGAGAATGAATATGGGTATTGGATTGTTAGTGATATAAACTTAACAGACAAATGTAAAGATAATACTAGAAGTTTACAACTACTCCCGCTTAAGAAAGATAGTGAGAATGAATTAAGCTATAGACAAAGAGAGAAAGGTAGCGCAAGAGCAGAGAATCTAACCTCTGCACCAAACCAATATAACAGATTATCCAATCCACTATAGAATTTCCATGTTTGTTGTTAGTATGGGAGCAGAGGTTACTAAAGTACATAGAATAATTAAACTTCTGCAAGACTACATTATTAGATACTATATAGAGCTTATTACTGACATGAGAGCTACTGCTAAAAATGAGCATGAGGGATATACGTTCAAGCTATTGAAAAATGCGCTATTTGGCAAAACCAGTAAGAATCCTCTAACGCATATAGAAGCTAAGCTACTAACAGATGATTATGAATTACCTAAATCTGTATCCAAACCAACACTCAAAGATATCTTTAGACATAAAGATTTTGGCTCTAATAGAGTTTTGATAATTAAACAGTCATGAAACAGGTAAATATAGAGGCCCCGCATGTAAGATATGTAATCTCAATTACAAATTTCAGATATTTATACCAAATGTATTCCACACTGGTAAAAGCTATGACTTCAATCTACCGTTTGGTGAGATATCCAATCAAAATGCTGGTAAAAATAGAAGCTCTTCCCTGTGGTAATGGTAAAATCAGAATCTTTAGAGTAGGCATTATAAAGTTTATGGATATTTAAAGTTTTCATGGGCACATCAATAAGCAAAATAGTTGAAATTTTTATCTAAAAAACAAATCGTTTTACCCATACGAGTATTTGAAAGACGAACAATCATATTATAATATATTAGGTAACCTAACTAAAGGAGACCTCAAATCTTCATTAACAAGTGAACTGCCATCTCAAGAAGAAGTTGATAACTTAATAAAACTAATAGTAATAAGACTGGTAAAAAATTAACACTAGAAAACATGCATAATGATATTTATAGTTCATGGTTTTAGCTCATATACTTGACTAAATATATAAACATATAAATTTAACCCACTACACTGCATAAGCCTTCCTGGTTATGGTTTTGACTGTTTTCTAAAGAAGTGGAGTAGCTCTAGATACCCTTCAAGATGAAATGTATTGTTAAAAGACTACATTGATGCAATAAGAGGTAGTTTATGTGGTGTCAAGGGTAGTAGAAAAGTTGTAACTCTAGCTCCAGCTCTAGTCAGATTTTTGATCTGCCTCTAATCCTAACTCTAGTTCTAGTCCAGAATCTAGTCAAAGACCCATGGTGGAACATGACCAGAGGTTCATGGTGCAGCATGATCAAAGATCCATCCAGTACAGAGATGCTAACAATCTGTTATCCAGTTGCTATTGACGAATAATATTGATAGATAATATTTGTTTAGATATATATAACTTTCATCATACAAACCATCATGAATGGTTTTTGTTTTTAGTTTAATTAGTTCTAGTCTTTCTAATAAATGGTTGGAGTCAATAGTTTTCAATAGATAACTAACTTTATTTTCTTTTTCTTCAGTAGAATCATGAAGAGTTTCTTCGGTAATAGATCCTTCTCTGGGTGATATATTTTTAAATCTTAATTTATGAACAATTTTCGCTCTATTAATTCTTTTATCCCCTCTTTGTTTGTAACAAATATCCCATAGAGGTCGTTTTATTTTATTTTCACCAAATCTTATGTATTTTTCATATACATCTTTATAAGCAAAACATAGAGCAGCCTTTTGAGAAATTATAAATAATATTTCTCATTCTTATACCATTTTCTGTTACAGATACATTTTTACCATTTATATGAAAGGGTTTTGCACTTGCATCAATAGGGATTATTTGATTTTGTTTGTTCTGTTGATTCCTCATATCTGCTAGGGTTTCAATCATATCTTTGCTGAAAGTAAATGTTTCACCTTTGGCATTGTTAATGGGTTAGAGAATATACTTTGTGGAAACTCGAAAGATTTTAAAGTAAGACTACTTTGGGGATTCGCCTGTGCTTCACCATCCTTGACTTTTAACACATCTAATGCTTGGTTACCGATGGAAAAATTCTTTTCACCATAAGCATTCAACGTTTTAGATAGAGGATCAAATAGCTCCACTATTTTATCAGAATATTCTTTTTTTCTAAGTTTCTCTTCGAATCTATTTCTTCTGTTTTTATCTTTCCTTACTCCTTTCTCTTTAGAAGAGCTGTGCTCGCGGCATGTCAACCTATATGGTTTTGATGATAATACTAAAAACACAATTATGATTTTACTTCTAAATTCACATTTAATTTTACCCGTTACTTCATTATTGGTTTTGATTTGTATATCAAGATTGCTTAAGTCCATGTACTCGTCAGGTATATTACCTTCAGTCCAACTTATTATGAAGCTATCAGTATCTATATAAATCAGCTGTTGATAGTTGAGTGATAGTTTTAGAACATTATAGAATGTATCATACATATGTCGTTTACTTAGTTTTAATACTGTAGCACCTAGATGAATTGGCTGGTCACATTTTATTTCTTTATTCTCAAAACTCTATTAGAGCTGCATCTTTATAACTAAAGAAATCTCTGAATGTTGGTTTGGATACAGATTTAAGTACTTCATATTCATCTGTTAGTATCTTAGCTTCTATATGCGGTAGAAGATTCTCACATGTTTTGCCAAATAGCGAATTTTTCGTTAACTAAAATGTTTTTCTCTCATGTTCATTTTTAGCAGCAGCTCTCATCTCAGTAATAAGGTCTATATAGTCTCTATTATTATAGCCTTGCATAAATTTAATTATTCTATGTACATTAGTAACCTCTGCTCCCTTACCAACAACAAACATTAAATTCTATAGTGGATTGGATAATCTGTTTTACTGGTTTGGTGTAAGATTAGTTTCTTTGCTCTTGCGCTACTTTTCCCTCTTTCTCTATAGCCTAATTCATTCTTACTAATTTTTTAAGCGGGAGTAGTTGTAAACATCTAGTATTATCTTTACATTTGTCTGTTAAGTTTATCACAAACAATCCAATACCAATAGTTGCTCTCATCACTAGTATTTAGCACCTCGTCTAGAGATATGTCTGTAAAATTAAACTCCTTGTATGGTAATTTCTGCATTAGAGCATAGCCGTATGACCTGAAATGACTCCGTACTCACCCGTTTGTTGCTATTTCCTTAGCTTAGACTTTTTTAAGCCTTTATGGTAATAGCCCTTTAACTAAATTAGTCTTGACTAAACTATTTCACAAGCACAGAAAATCAAGCATTGACTAAAATTAAGTGACCTTTCAAAAGGTTTTGTACTCCAAGAACATCGACTAAGGGCATCATCGAGACGGTCGATTTCTCAGGATCTTAGAGCCTGTTTTTTTGCGAGATCAAAGTGAAGCCACTCAAAGTGAAGAGGTTAGTTTTGCTTACTGGTAGGTGACGTGACATTATTGCTACGTATAAAAAATTTCTTTGGACGGGTAAACTGATTAGATGCAAACACTGTCTGCAGTAACCCTAAGTCCTGATGGAAAATGGCTGACCGTTTTGTGGAAGTAGGTCAATGCTGGTCTGGTTAGCTTGTGTAGTGAACCTTAATAACTTGATCAATTCGGTGGCGTTGATTACCGGTTGATGAAGTAAACATTTAGTGAATTTAGAACCTGCTATATTTCCCAATCGTAAAGTCACCAATTTTTTTTCTCTAGATTTTCTTTGTGAAGATTTAGCGTTTATCGACCAAAACAAGAGACAGCAAACACTTCTACCAGTAATGTTCCTCAGAAAAAATGAGTGATACATTTACCTCGCCAAAAATTTTCTACGGACTGAACGAAGGGCTTCGTATACTCCTTTTTCATAGTTTTTAGCAGTTGTTCTGTGAGCTCGCTACCCTGCTGGTAATACTTCCTCTCAGAATTTTTTTTTTTACAAAGAACTGTCCAATGGTGCATCGGATAAACCTCAATCATAATTATTGGAATTGCACACTGTGTACTTATCCTTTTGGTCGTTTCCAATAAACATATCAGATTTGAATATCTCGGCAACTGCATGCAAGCATTCAAAAATAGTAGAAGTCAGCAATCCACAAACCGATCATCTAAGTTTTGTACTCTGAAAAAAATGTGATAATAATATTGAGAAAGGAATTGAGTTAGTGAAATATTAGCATCTTTCATACTACCATTTACAAAAAAATTACAGATTAAAGACTCATGGATAGAGTTTTTACAAAGTTTCTGAAAGTTTTCTGCCAGCGATTACAAAAGTTAAAACAAAGCAAAACGTTAGAGTTTGTGTCGGAGTAAGATTTTCAGTAAAACTTTTGAGGCCGTCAGGAGCAGAAGCGATAATACATCCAGTTGAAACAGTAGAGTCAGACCCAGAATTGGTAGTAGCAGAGCCGTCTGATGTGGTAGAGCTAAGTCCGAGAACAGCGGTGGTACAAGGAACTGGAAAATCGGTAGTGAAAGGTCCAGGTGCTGGCGTAGTAACAGATCCCGTCGAAGAGCTGCTACCAGATCCAAGGATATCAGTAATACCCGATCCAGCAGATGCAACGTTAGTGACAGTAACTGAAGCACCGGGCACAGAGCCAGGAGTAGTTGCTGGTCCAGGAGCTGGGTTAGTTTCTGGTCCGGAAGCAGGGGTAGTTGCTAGTCCAGGAGCCGGGTTAGTTTCTGGTCCGGAAGCTGGGGTGATTGCTGGTCCAGGGGACGGGTTAGTTTCTGGTCCGGAAGCAGCGGTAGCTACTGGTCCAGGAGCCGGGTTAGTTGCTGGTTCGGAAGCAGGGGTAGTTGCTGGTCCAGGATCGGAGGTAGTTACTGGCCCAGGAGCCGGGTTAGTTGCTGGTTCGGAAGCAGGGGTAGCTGCTGGTCCAGGATCGGGGGTAGTTACTGGCCCAGGAGCCGGGTTAGTTGCTCGTCGCGAAGCAGGGGTGGTTACAGGCCCAGGAGCCGGGTTAGTTGCTGGTTCGGAAGCAGGGGTAGTTGCGGGTCCAGGATCGGGGGTAGTTACTGGTCCAGGAGCCGGGTTAGTTGCTCGTCGCGAAGCAGGGGTAGTTACTGGTCCAGGAGCCGGGTTAGTTGCTGGTTCGGAAGCAGGGGTAGTTGCCGGTCCAGGAGCCGGGTTAGTTGCTGGTCCAGTAGCCGGGTTAGTTGCTCGTCCCGAAGCAGGGGTAGTTACTGGTCCAGGAGCCGGGTTAGTTACTGGTCCAGGGCCAAGGGTAGTTGAAGGTGCAGCGGTTGTAGAGGTAAAATTAGTCCAGTTGTCAGGGTCATACGTGACGATAGCGAAAGCATCGTTGGAGTACTGTTTCAATTCAATCACGTACACTACTGCTGTGCTTGGTGAGTGGATGGTGAAATTGACCGCTGAAATAATTATTCTCGAGATTTGAGGCAGAAATGTTCATATTGCTTATTTATATTTGTTGGCATCGCTGGCTAGAATTGCTCAGATCATGCATGAAGAGTAAAAAAATGTAGTCCTTGAAAGAAAAACACGTGTAGAGCAACTTTCGTATTCAGCCGTTCAAATGTCGTGCCTAGCTTTGTTCGATTTCGATGAAAGAATCAATCTAATTTTTGGAGAACTTAAGAAATTGCAGTTGCAATTTCTTGCCTTTTTGTCCAATGGGCGGTTAAAATGATGTAAAAAGGAAGCTGCAATGAGAGGAATTGTTTATAAGCACTCTCATTATGGTCCCACATTCAAATAATACCCTCTTCCCTTTCACAACAAAATTGTTTAAATTTTGGGAGGTCAATGGACGTCGAGGGTGTTTTGTTAGTGGTTAAGCTGTACGGGAGAATGTCAGAGGTAAGGTGTTAAATAATGTAATATCTATATAGCCGTAATTCGCAAGCTTTTGTGAACTTTGTCAGAGGTAAGGTGTTAAATAATGTAATATCTATATAGCCGTAATTCGCAAGCTTTTGTGAATTTTGCCATCCCCAGTTGAGAACTGCGATCTAAGAGTAGGCTTCTATGAATAGATTGAATAGAATGATATAGAATCTATTATAGATTGATTATATTCGCTAAAGCTGAACAACTATAGTCCGCGTCTACAAAGTTCTCGGAACTGATTATACTTCTGAAGGCATCCTTGCCACACAAGCCCCTAAAATTTGGGATGACAATGCAGCTATTAATAATTATCTATATCAGAACACATGAAAAAAATGATCTTCTTAGCTTGATCTTAAATTTTTCATTCAATACAATTTTAACTTCAAAAAATCGGCACCTTTCCACGGCGCAGTTTATGTAGTGACCCATTAAAAAATCATTCAAACATGCTCATGAATTTTTAGATTGGCTTTTAACTCATGAACTTTAAATGGTTTTTAACAAAAAAAAACAATTGAAAGTTACAATTAACTGCCATGATTTATGGCCTATTATTTATGGTTCAATTTCTTTAACCAATTGCCATAGGAATTTACGGTTCAAACATTAAAACCGAGATAGTGTCTGAAAATAATTATGATGCACAACGTCATCGTTGGGACCAAACACTGTTTTTGGGAAAAACAAACAGGGCAAGAACTCTGGGATCAATTTATCTTGGTATGAGCAAAGACTGATAACACCGGTGCAAAAACCGGTAAATTCGAACTTTACAGTTCACAATAAATTTTGAACCCATTGTTAAGGTTGCCTTCTCTACTTCGTAATTATATTACGATCTATTTGTAACAATCGTTCTGCAAACTGAATTTTATACACAATTCCTGAATTCAAGTTGTTCATTAATAAGATTCTATATAGTCAAAAGGAATAATCACTCGATGGAGTCAAGGGAGTTATTAAAATTCTAGATCTGATGAATAAACTCCTGCTTAATAACCATTTCGACCAGCTCGAAAAACAAACGTAAGGGCGAAAAAAGTTTAGAAAAACGATATCGGGCCCAATGTGCCAAGCACATTTTAGACGCTGGCATGCGGTTCTAGTAGATAGGGTCCTTTGTTAATTCTGACTCTAATATTCTGACCCCAATTGATTACAAGTGACGGGAATTATCATATTAATACTTTTTAAAATAATTGAAGCGACTTTAGAAGAACTGAGACTAGCAATAGCAATCGAAATATGGAATCTTTTCCAATTTTAACTTGCAACCCTTAAACCCACGAGACATCTCCTCATTTAGTTTATGGCACCTCCTATGTAACCGGGGATTGCATAACTTAATTTTGGCGATAACAGAAAAGTACATGTTACCCTCTATAACTTATAGCCTCAGCTAATAATTTTGATGTCATCGTTCAAACTGTTTTGGTCAGTTGTCACTAGCTCAAAATCATCTGCATAACCAAATGCTTCACATTTCAAGGATCAACCGGGGAGGTCCTTAACATAGATTATAAAAAGAGCTCCTCACCAACTTAATGCTTGCTCTCCAGGCTTTACCTTGATATTTTGTTTTCGAGGACAAAAATGGGTCAGACGAAAAAATTTTCAAGCAAAAAATTGTATAAAAAACGAGCACACGACTAATACAACTGCTTCAAACTTCGTTCGGGAGCAGCTAATAATTTAGAACTAAAATCCTTGCCACTCGGAAAATCTGGAAAGCACTCGATCGAGAACGTCCATGTGTCGGGGGCTTTAAATGCATCCAGTTAAAAGAAATTAGGGTCCAATGTATGTATACCTAGACAAGGCTGAACACTGAAATTGAAATAAAAAATTACCGTTATTGGCTGCGTTGATTCCTGCAATAAACGCATCCCCGTCTGAATTTTGAGCGTAGTTCAATTCTCCATAGACAAAAATAGAAACACATCTTTCCTGATTTGTGCCCCAATAAGTATCATCACAGGCCAAGATAAGCTAAAATTAACAATTTTATAGTCAGGAAAATGCCCTCTGCAAATTATCTAAAATTTAGCAAATATACGATCAAGGCAAAATTGCCAAAACTTAAAAATTGTTAGCATGTGCGGCCCATATGAGAATATGGGGGGCTTTGCTTATGTATGAACTGTTCGGCCAGAGATTGTAAAGATATAGTTAGACATAGTCATAGGTCACGTGACATGAAGTTTCTTAGATGAGGCAACGAGGCATTCGATGAGAATCGCTCAACCAGTCTTGGGTTAGAGGTCATACAAAAAAAATTCAAATTCCAAGTTCTCGCCGGAAAAATATTTCTCAGTCTAGCGTAGTACGGTTTCATTTTCGTAAGTACGCCTTGTACAGGCCCTTGCAAAAATTTGCAAGATTGAGTGAAAAACTTGTGATCTTTGCATTTGCACATAAGCTCTAAGGAGAAAGCCCTAATAGGGCTTTTCAAAATTAGGATCTTTTCCGTTTGTGCCCCCTCAGCTTAGTGGGCGCATATTATTTGCACCCCTCAGATGCACGTGCAATAATTTTTACACAATGACTTAATATATAATGCCACGTGCTCTGTAACTGCAGGGAGCATAACGTACTGCGGACAAAAACGGAGAAGATCCCAATATTAATATTCAAAATCAAAAACTCAAGACTCCAATAATCAAGAATTAGGGTATATATGTTTGGCACTACTTAAATGCACACTATTGACCTTTAACAGGTAAATTTTCATAAAACTTAAAGTTCCATACGTGAGTTCAGAAGTCATTATTTTGAGTGAGGTAAGTAATTGAAAAAGTAAATTCCAAGAAGTCAGGGTAAGACAAAACAAAAATCTGTTAGACGAAGTAAAAAAACTTAGCAGGACAAGTCCTGACGTACAATTCAAAAAATTTTCATTGAGTAAACAAAAAAACGAGACCTAGAACGGACTATGAGTGAATTAGAAAAACAATTTCTAAAAAAAATCATGAAAAATTTTTTTTAAAAAAAGAAAATCGATGTCAAAAAGCCACAAGTGAACTAAAAACCAATAGCGAGAAATTAGAGGCCCAGAACGAACTATGAATGGATTGGAAAAATTATTTAGAAAAAAATCCGATCCAAAAATATTGAAAAAACAGAAAAAATCAAAGTGAAATTGCAGCATGTGAACAAAAAACCACTAACGAGAAAGCGAATTTTTGTCCAAACACCGTTTTCTCACTCTGCTTTAAACATAGAGCAAAAAATTTCAAGTCACAAAACTCTCGCTTTTTCGCTCCACTTCCTGTTTCGGCGTGACCAAAATCAATACTCCAATTTAACTTCAGAAATCATGAAAATGTGTGAACAGATCTTAAACAAAAACATAGCCGGATGATTTCCGGAAACGACTCGAAGTTGCAATCAACTTAAATGCCATTCAGCTACACATCAGACAAAACGTGCCTTCACTAAATTAGGATTTTCTTGAAACAAAACCATAAAACAAAAAAAGTAAATAAAAATCAAATCTATTAAAATATTATAAACAATCTGATCAAATTTTGTCATCAATCGAGACCCCGAAAAAACTATCTCTGTCAAAATTACTTCATCAACACAACCAGTACCTACTGAAACCACATATGAGAAGTTTTAAAAATAATTGATGCCAAATCATGAAAAAAAAGCTCTTACAAACAACTTTGACAAAAAAACAGGAAAAAGTTAACACAATTTTAACTTTACAAAAAAACATAAATCCAAAGAAGAATTCTTTTCAGCCAACAGGAAATCCAGATTATTGCAAAACAATAGGCAAGTCACGGTAGGCTAAGAAATTTATCTAAAGAAGGGAAAACAACGAAAAACTGCAAAAAATTTAAAAAAAAATAGTTCCAACTTTCGCCATTTTTCGTCATATTTCTCAACAAAAAATTGCTTCAAATCCACAAAACTGCGACTATTTGTTAACTTAAATTGCTCAAGTAATAGGAGTCTTTTCAATACCCATTTGAGGCAGTAAAACAAAACAAACGTCAAAAATTGCAAAAATTAGCCCAAAAATCAGTAAAATACATGAAAAACCTCCAAATTAGCATAAAAATCACATAAATTTTCAAAAACCTTCAAACCACTACCAACACCAGCCTAAAATTGAAACAAAATCATAACCAAACCTCATAACCACAAAAAATGGAAAAAAACCGCTTTAAAACGCCGCATGTGAACAAAAAATCTCACTCGCTAACAGAATTTTTTTCACACCTCAATTTCTCCCTCTCTAGAAAACAGCAATATGAACAAAAAACCAATCTCTTTTCGCTCCATGCTTCATTTTGTTCAGCAACAAAATCGCTCCAAGTTTTTTCACAAGTTTCATTTCCCGCTTCAAAATTCACTCCAATAAAATTGATTAAATAAGGACTTCTCCAATACTCCTCTTCGAGTCGTAAAAATACAGCGCCCCAATAGAATTCAAATTCTTTGAATTGTTTGAAGTGTAAAAAAGACAGCGCCCCAATACAATTCAAATTCTTTGAATTGTAAAAAAAAATTCAGGAGCGCTATAAAAGCCGCCTGGAATTGAGGACGCGGCTATTAATAAATCATTCTAAAAAAACATAGCAGGACAAGTCCTGACGTACAATTCAAAAAATTTTCATTGAGTAAACAAAAAAACGAGACCTAGAACAGACTATGAGTGAATTAGAAAAACGATTTCTAAAAAAATCATGAAAAATTTTTTTAAAAAAAAGAAAATCGATGTCAAAAAGCCACAAGTGAACTAAAAACCAATAGCGAGAAATTAGAGGCCCAGAACGAACTATGAATGGATTGGAAAAATTATTTAGAAAAAAATCCGATCCAAAAATATTGAAAAAACAGAAAAAATCAAAGTGAAATTGCAGCATGTGAACAAAAAACCACTAACGAGAAAGCGAATTTTTGTTCAAACACCGTTTTCTCACTCTGCTTTAAACATAGAGCGAAAAATTTCAAGCCACAAAACTCTCGCTTTTTCGCTCCACTTCCTGTTTCGGCGTGACCAAAATCAATACTCCAATTTAACTTCGGAAATCATGAAAATGTGTGAACAGATCTTAAACAAAAACATAGCCGGATGATTTCCGGAAACGACTCGAAGTTGCAATCCACTTAAATGCCATTCAGCTACACATCAGACAAAACGTGCCTTCACTAATTTAGGATATTCTTGAAACAAAACCATAAAACAAAAAAGTAAATAAAAATCAAATCTATTAAAATATTATAAAAAATCTGATCAAATTTTGTCATCAATCGAGACCCCGAAAAAACTATCTCTGTCAAAATTACTTCATCAAAACAACCAGTACCTACTAAAACCACATATGAGAAGTTTAAAAATAATTGATGCCAAATCATGAAAAAAAGCTCTTACAAACAACTTTGACAAAAAAACAGGAAAAAGTTAACACAATTTTAACTTTACAAAAAAACATAAATCCAAAGAAAAATTCTTTTCAGCCAACAGGAAATCCAGATTATTGCAAAACAATAGGCAAGTCACGGTAGGCTAAGAAATTTATCTAAAGAAGGGAAAACAACGAAAACCTGCAAAAAATTTTAAAAAAATAGTTCCAATTTTCGCCATTTTTCGTCATATTTCTCAACAAAAAATTGCTTCAAATCCACAAAACTGCGACTATTTGTTAACTTAAATTGCTCAAGTAATAGGAGTCTTTTCAATACCCATTTGAGGCAGTAAAACAAAACAAACGTCAAAAATCGCAAAAATTAGCCCAAAAATCAGTAAAATACATGAAAAACCTCCGAATTAGCAAAAAAATCACATAAATTTTCAGAAACCTTCAAACCACTACCAACACCAGCCTAAAATTGAAACAAAATCATAACCAAACCTCATAACCACAAAAAATGGAAAAAAACCGCTTTAAAATGCCGCATGTGAACAAAAAATTTCACTCGCTAACAGAATTTTTTTCACACCTCAATTTATCCCTCTCTAGAAAACAGCAACATGAACAAAAAACCACTCTCTTTTCGCTCCATGCTTCATTTTGTCCAGCAACAAAATCGCTCCAAATTTTTTCACGTGTTTCATTTCCCGCTTCAAAATTCACTCCAATAAAATTCATTAAAAAAGGACTTCTCCAATACTCCTCTTCGAGTCGTAAAAATACAGCGCCGCAATAGAATTCAAATTCTTTGAATTGTTTGAAGTGTAAAAAAGACAGCGCCCCAATACAATTCAAATTCTTTGAATTGTAAAAAAAATTCAGGAGCGCTATAAAAGCCGCCTGGAATTGAGGACGCGGCTATTAATAAATCATTCTAAAAAAACTTAGCAGGACAAGTCCTGACGTACAATTCTCAAAGAATTTTCATTGACTAAACAAAAAAAACGGGACCTAGAACGGACTATGAGTGAATTAGAAAAACGATTTCTAAAAAAATCATGAAAAATTTTTTTAAAAAAAAGAAAATCGATGTCAAAAAGCCACAAGTGAACTAAAAACCATTAGCGAGAAATGGAAGGCAGAGAACGAAATATGAATGGATTGGAAAAATTATTTAGAAAAAAATATTGAAAAAACAGAAAAAATCAAAGTGAAATTGCAGCATGTGAACAAAAAACCACTAACGAGAAAGCGAATTTTTGTTCCAACACCGTTTTCTCACTCTGCTTTAAACATAGAGCAAAAAGATTCACGCCACAAAACCACTCGCTTTTTCGCTCCACTTCCTGTTTCGGCGTGACCAAAATCAATACTCCAATTTAACTTCAGAAATCATGAAAATGTGTAAACAGATCTTAAACAAAAACATAGCCGGAAGATTTCCGGAAACGACTCGAAGTTGCAATCCACTTAAATGCCATTCAGCTACATATCAGACAAAACGTGCCTTCACTAATTTAGGATTTTCTTGAAACAAAACCATAAAACAAAAAAGTAAAAAAAATCAAATCTATTAAAATATTATAAAAAATCTGATCAAATTTTGTCATCAATCGAGACCCCGAAATAACTATCTCTGTCAAAATTACATCATCAACACAACCAGTACCTACTAAAACCACATATGAGAAGTTTTAAAAACAATTGATGCCAAATCATGAAAAAAAAGCTCTTACAAACAACTTAGACAAAAAACAGGAAAAGTTAACTCAATTTTAATTTTACAAAAAAACATAAATCCAAAGAAAAATTCTTTTCAGCCAACAGGAAATCCAGATTATTGCAAAACAATAGGCAAGTCACGATAGGATAAGAAATTTATCTAAAGAAGGGAAAAAACCGAAAAAAATGCAAAAAATTAATAAAAATAGTTCCAATTTTTGTCACTTTTTGTCATATTTTTCAACAAAAAATTGCTTCATATCCACAAAACTGCAACTAGTTGTTAACAAAAATTGCTCAAGTAATAGGAGTCTTTTCCATACCCATTTGAGGCAGTAAAACAAAACAAACGTCAAAAATCGCAAAAAATAGCCCAAAAATCAGTAACATACATGAAAAACCTCCGAATTAGCATAAAAATCACATAAATTTTCAGAAACCTTCAAACCACTACCAACACCAGCCTAAAATTGAAACAAAAACATAACCAAACCTCATAACCACAAAAAATGGAAAAAAAAAGCTTTAAAATGCCGCATGTGAACAAAAAATTTCACTCTCTAACAGAATTTTTTTCACACCTCAATTTATCCCTCTCTAGAAAACAGCAACATGAACAAAAAACCACTCTCTTTTCGCTCCATGCTTCATTTTGTCCAGCAACAAAATCGCTCCAAATTTTTTCACGTGTTTCATTTCCCGCTTCAAAATTCACTCCAATAAAATTCATTAAAAAAGGACTTCTCCAATACTCCTCTTCGAGTCGTAAAAATACAGCGCCGCAATAGAATTCAAATTCTTTGAATTGTTTGAAGTGTAAAAAAGACAGCGCCCCAATACAATTCAAATTCTTTGAATTGTAAAAAAAATTCAGGAGCGCTATAAAAGCCGCCTGGAATTGAGGACGCGGCTATTAATAAATCATTCTAAAAAAACATAGCAGGACAACTCCTGACGTACAATTCAAAGAATTTTCATTGACTAAACAAAAAAACGAGACCTAGAACGGACTATGAGTGAATTAGAAAAACGATTTCTAAAAAAATCATGAAAAATTTAAAGAAAAACAGAAAATCGATGTCAAAATGCCGCAAGTGAACTAAAAACCATTAGCGAGAAATGGAAGGCAGAGAACGAACTATGAATGGATTGGAAAAATTATTTAGAAAAAAATATTGAAAAAACAGAAAAAATCAAAGTGAAATTGCAGCATGTGAACAACAAAACCACTAACGAGAAAGCGAATTTTTGTTCCAACACCGTTTTCTCACTCTGCTTTAAACATAGAGCAAAAAAATTCACGCCATAAAACCACTCGCTTTTTCGCTCCACTTCCTGTTTCGGCGTGACCAAAATCAATACTCCAATTTAACTTCAGAAATCATGAAAATGTGTAAACAGATCTTAAACAAAAACATAGCCGGAAGATTTCCGGAAACGACTCGAAGTTGCAATCCACTTAAATGCCATTCAGCTACATATCAGACAAAACGTGCCTTCACTAATTTAGGATTTTCTTGAAACAAAACCATAAAACAAAAAAGTAAAAAAAAATCAAATCTATTAAAATATTATAAAAAATCTGATCAAATTTTGTCATCAATCGAGACCCCGAAATAACTATCTCTGTCAAAATTACATCATCAACACAACCAGTACCTACTAAAACCACATATGAGAAGTTTTAAAAACAATTGATGCCAAATAATGAAAAAAAGCTCTTACAAACAACTTAGACAAAAAACAGGAAAAAGTTAACTCAATTTTAATTTTACAAAAAAACATAAATCCAAAGAAAAATTCTTTTAAGCCAACAGGAAATCCAGATTATTGCAAAACAATAGGCAAGTCACGATAGGATAAGAAATTTATCTAAAGAAGGGAAAAAACCAAAAAAAAAATGCAAAAAATTAATAAAAATAGTTCCAATTTTCGCCACTTTTTGTCATATTTTTCAACAAAAAAATGCTTCATATCCACAAAACTGCAACTATTTGTTAACAAAAATTGCTCAAGTAATAGGAGTCTTTTCAATACCCATTTGAGGCAGTAAAACAAAACAAACGTCAAAAATCGCAAAAATTAGACCAAAAATCAGTAAAATACATGAAAAACCTCAGAATTAGCATAAAAATCACATAAATTTTCAGAAACCTTCAAACCACTACCAACACCAGCCTAAAATTGAAACAAAAACATAACCAAACCTCATAACCACAAAAAATGGAAAAAACGCTTTAAAATGCCGCATGTGAACAAAAAATTTCACTCGCTAACAGAATTTTTTTCACACCTCAATTTATCCCTCTCTAGAAAACAGCAAAATGAACAAAAAACCACTCTCTTTTCGCTCCATGCTTCATTTTGTTCAGCAACAAAATCGCTCCAAATTTTTTCACGTGTTTCATTTCCCGCTTCAGAATTCACTATAATAAAATTGATTAAAAAAGGACTTCTCCAATACTCCTCTTCGAGTCGTAAAAATACAGCGCCCCAATAGAATTCAAATTCTTTGAATTGTTTGAAGTGTAAAAAAGACAGCGCCCCAATACAATTCAAATTCTTTGAATTGTAAAAAAAATTTCAGGAGCGCTATAAAAGCCGCCTGGAATTGAGGACGCGGCCATTAATAAATCATTCTAAAAAACATAGCAGGACAAGTCCTGACGTACAATTCAAAGAATTTTCATTGACTAAACAAAAAAACGAGACCTAGAACGGACTATGAGTGAATTAGAAAAACGATTTCTAAAAAACATAAAAAATTTTTTAAAAAAACAGAAAATCGATGTCAAAATGCCGCAAGTGAACTTAAAACCAATAGCGAGAAATGGAAGGCCCAGAATGAGCTATGAACGGATTGGGAAAACCATTTAGAAAAAAAATCCGATCCAAAAAATCGAAAAAACAGAAAAAACCAAAGTGAAATTGCCGCATGCGAACAAAAAAACCACTAGCTCGAAAGCGAATTTTCGTTCTTTCGTTCCAACACAGTTTTCTCACTCTGCTTTGAACATAGAGCAAAAAAATTCATGCCACAAAACCACTCGCTTTTTCGCTCCACATCCTGTTTCGACGTGACCAAAATCAATACTCCAATTTAACTTCAGAAATCATGAAATTGTCTGAACAGATCTTAAACAAAAACATAGCCGGAACATTTCCGGAAACGATTCGAAGTTGCAATTCACTTAAATGCCATTCAGCTACACATCAGACAAAACGTGCCTTCACTAATTTAGGATTTTTTTGAAACAAGACCATAAAACAAAAAAGTAAAAAAAATCAAATCTATTAAAATATTATAAAAAATCTGATTAAATTTTGTCATCAATCGAGACCCCGAAATAACTGTCTCTGTCAAAATTACTTCATCAACACACGCAGTACCTACTAAAATCACATATGAGAAGTTTTAAAAATAATTGATGCCAAATCATGAAAAAAAGCAATTACAAACAACTTTGACAAAAAAAAACAGGATAAAGTTAACACATTTTTAATTTTACAAAAAAAAAATCCAAAGAAAAACTCTTTTCAGGCAACAGGAAATCCAGATTATTGCAAAACAATAGATTAGTCACGATAGGCTAAGAAATTTATCTAAAGAAGGGAAAAAAACGAAAAACTTCAAAAAATTAATAAAAATACTTCCAATTTTCGCCACTTTTTGTCATATTTTTCCACAAAAAACTGCTTCATATCCACAAAACTGCAACTAGTTGTTAACAAAAATTGCTCAAGTATTAGGAGTCTTTTCCATACCCATTTGAGGCAGTAAAACAAAACAAACGTCAAAAATTGCAAAAATTAGCCCAAAAATCAGTAAAATACATGAAAAACCTCCGAATTAGCATAAAAATCTTATAAATTTCCAGAAACCTTCAAACCACTACCAACACCAGCCTAAAATTGAAACAAAATCATAACCAAACCTCTTAACCACAAAAAATTTCACTCGCTTACAGAATTTTTTTTGACACCTCAAATTATCCCTCTCTATAAAACAGCAATATGAACAAAAAAACTACTCTCTTTTCGCTCCACGCTTCATTTTGTTCAGCAACAAAATCGCTCCAAATATTTTCACGTGTTTCATTTCCCGCTTCAGAAATCGTTCCAGTAAAATTGATTAAAAAAGGACTTCTCCAATACTCCTCTTCGAGTCGTAAAAACACAGCGCCCCAATAGAATTCAAATTCTTTGAATTGTTTGAAGTGTAAAAAAGACAGCGCCCCAATACAATTCAAATTCTTTGAATTGTAAAAAAAAATTCAGGAGCGCTATAAAAACCGCCTGGAATTGAGGACGCGGCTATTAATAAATCATTCTAAAAAAACATAGCTGGACAAGTCCTGACGTACAATTCAAAGAATTTTCATTGACTAAACAAAAAAACGAGACCTAGAACGGACTATGAGTGAATTAGAAAAACGATTTCTAAAAAAAATATAAAAAAGTAAAAAAAAACAGAAAATCGATGTCAAAATGCCGCAAGTGAACTAAAAACCAATAGCGAGAAACGGAATGGAAGGCCCAGAATGAGCTATGAATGGATTGGGAAAACCATTTAGAAAAAAATCCGATCCAAAAAATCGAAAAAACTGAAAAAATCAAAGTGAAATTGCCGCATACGAACAAAAAAACCACTAGCTCGAAAGCGAATTTTCGTTCTTTCGTTCCAACACAGTTTTCTCACTCTGCTTTGAACATAGAGCAAAAAAATTCATGCCACAAAAACACTCGCTTTTTCGCTCCACATCCTGTTTCGACGTGACCAAAATCAATACTCCAATTTAACTTCAGAAATCATGAAATTGTCTGAACAGATCTTAAATAAAAACATAGCCGGAACATTTCCGGAAACGATTCGAAGTTGCAATTCACTTAAATGCCATTCAGCTACACATCAGACAAAACGTGCCTTCACTAATTTAGGATTTTTTTGAAACAAAACCATAAAACAAAAAAGTAAAAAAAAAATCAAATCTATTAAAATATTATAAAAAATCTGATCAAATTTTGTCATCAATCGAGACCCCGAAATAACTGTCTCTGTCAAAATTACTTCATCAACACACGCAGTACCTACTAAAATCACATATGAGAAGTTTTAAAAATAATTGATGCCAAATCATGAAAAAAAGCTCTTACAAACAACTTTGACAAAAAAAAAACAAGATAAAGTTAACACATTTTTAATTTTACAAAAAAAAATCCAAAGAAAAACTCTTTTCAGGCAACAGGAAATCCAGATTATTGCAAAACAATAGATTAGTCACGATAGGCTAAGAAATTTATCTAAAGAAGGGAAAAAAACGAAAAACTTCAAAAAATTAATAAAAATAGTTCCAATTTTCGCCACTTTTTGTCATATTTTTCCACAAAAAACTGCTTCATATCCACAAAACTGCAACTAGTTGTTAACAAAAATTGCTCAAGTAATAGGAGTCTTTTCCATACCCATTTGAGGCAGTAAAACAAAACAAACGTCAAAAATCGCAAAAATTAGCCCAAAAATCAGTAAAATACATGAAAAACATCCGAATTAGCATACAAATCTTATAAATTTCCAGAAACCTTCAAACCACTACCAACACCAGCCTAAAATTGAAACAAAATCATAACCAAACCTCTTAACCACAAAAAATTTCACTCGCTTACAGAATTTTTTTTGACACCTCAAATTATCCCTCTCTATAAAACAGCAATATGAACAAAAAAACTACTCTCTTTTCGCTCCACGCTTCATTTTGTTCAGCAACAAAATCGCTCCAAATATTTTCACGTGTTTCATTTCCCGCTTCAGAAATCATTCCAATAAAATTGATTAAAAAAGGACTTCTCCAATACTCCTCTTCGAGTCGTAAAAACACAGCGCCCCAATAGAATTCAAATTCTTTGAATTGTTTGAAGTGTAAAAAAGACAGCGCCCCAATACAATTCAAATTCTTTGAATTGTAAAAAAAATTCAGGAGCGCTATAAAAACCGCCTGGAATTGAGGACGCGGCTATTAATAAATCATTCTAAAAAACATAGCTGGACAAGTCCTGACGTACAATTCAAAGAATTTTCATTGACTAAACAAAAAAACGAGACCTAGAACGGACTATGAGTGAATTAGAAAAACGATTTCTAAAAAAAATTATAAAAAATTAAAAAAAAAAAACAGAAAATCGATGTCAAAATGCCGCAAGTGAACTAAAAACCAATAGCGAGAAACGGAATGGAAGGCCCAGAATGAGCTATGAATGGATTGGGAAAACCATTTGGAAAAAAATCCGATCCAAAAAATCGAGAAAACAGAAAAAATCAAAGTGAAATTGCCGCATGCGAACAAAAAAACCACTAACGAGAAAGCGAAATTTTGTTCCAACACCGTTTTCTCACTCTGCTTTAAACTTAGAGCAAAACAGTTTCACGCCAAAAACCACTCGCTTTTTCGCTCCACTTCTTCCTCATTCGGCGTGATCAAAATCACTACTCCAATTTAACTTGAAAAATCATGAAATTGTGTGAACAGATCTTAAAAAAAAACATAGCCGGAAGATTTCCGGAAACGACTCGAAGTTTAAATCCATTTAAATGCCATTCAGCTACACATCAGACAAAACGTGCCTCCACTAATTTCGGATCTTCTTGAAACAAAACCATAAAACAAAAAAGTAAAAAAAATCAAATCTATTAAAATATTATAAAAAATCTGATCAAATTTTGTCATCAATCGAGACCCCGAAATAACTATCTCTGTCAAAATTACATCATCAACACAACCAGTACCTACTAAAACCACATATGAGAAGTTTTAAAAATAATTGATGCCAAATCATGAAAAAAAGCTCTTACAAACAACTTTGACATAAAAACAGGATAAAGATAACACATTTTTAATTTTACAAAAAAACATAAATCCAAAGAAAAATTCTTTTCAGGCAACAGGAAATCCAGATTACTGCAAAACAATAGGCAAGTCACGATAGGCTAAATTTATCCAAAGAAGGGAAAAAACGAAAAACAGCAAAAAATTAAGAAAAATAGTTCCAATTTTCGCCACTTTTGCCATATTTTTCCACAAAAAATTGCTTGATATCCACAAAACTGCAACTTTTTGTTAACAAAAATTGCTCAAGTAATAGGAGTCTTTTCAATACCCATTTGAGGCAGTAAAACAAAACAAACGTCAAAAATCGCAAAAATTAGCCCAAAAATCAGTAAAATACATGAAAAACCTCCGAATTAGCATAAAAATCTTATAAATTTCCTGAAACCTTCAAACCACTACCAACACCAGCCTAAAATTGAAGCAAAATCATAACCAAACCTCTTAACCACAAAAAATTTCACTCGCTTACAGAATTTTTTTTGACACCTCAAATTATCCCTCTCTATAAAACAGCAATATGAACAAAAAAACTACTCTCTTTTCGCTCCACGCTTCATTTTGTTCAGCAACAAAATCGCTCCAAATATTTTCACGTGTTTCATTTCCCGCTTCAGAATTCATTCCAATAAAATTGATTAAAAAAGGACTTCTCCAATACTCCTCTTCGAGTCGTAAAAACACAGCGCCCCAATAGAATTCAAATTCTTTGAATTGTTTGAAGTGTAAAAAAGACAGCGCCCCAATACAATTCAAATTCTTTGAATTGTAAAAAAAATTCAGGAGCGCTATAAAAGCCGCCTGGAATTGAGGACGCGGCTATTAATAAATCATTCTAAAAAAATAGCAGGACAAGTCCTGACCTACAATTCAAAGAATTTTCATTGACTAAACAAAAAAACGAGACCTAGAACAGACTATGAGTGAATTCGAAAAACGATTTCTAAAAAAATCATAAAAAATTTTTAAAAAAACAGAAAATCGATGTCAAAATGCCGCAAGTGAACTAAAAACCAATAGCGAGAAACGGAATGGAAGGCCCAGAATGAGCTATGAATGGATTGAGAAAACCATTTAGAAAAAAATCCGATCCAAAAAATCGAAAAAACAGAAAAAAATCAAAGTGAAATTGCAGCATGCGAACAAAAAAACCACTAACGAGAAAGCGAATTTTTGTTCCAACACCGTTTTCTCACTCTGCTTTAAACTTAGAGCAAAACAGTTTCACGCCAAAAAACCACTTGCTTTTTCGCTCCACTTCTTCCTGATTCGGCGTGATCAAAATCACTGCTCCAATTTAACTTGAAAAATCATGAAATTGTGTGAACAGATCTTAAAAAAAACATAGCCGGAAGATTTCCGGAAACGACTCGAAGTTGAAATCCACTTAAATGCCATTCAGCTACACATCAGACAAAACGTGCCTCCACTAATTTCGGATCTTCTTGAAACAAAACCATAAAACAAAAAAGTAAAAAAATCAAATCTAGTAAATTATGATAAAAAATCTGATCAAAATTTGTCATCAATCGAGACCCCGAAATAACTATCTCTGTCAAAATTACTTCATCAACACAACCAGTACCTACTAAAATCACATATGAGAAGTTTTAAAAATAATTGATGCCAAATCATGAAAAAAAGCTCTTACAAACAACTTTGACAAAAAACAGGATAAAGTTAACACATTTTTAATTTTACAAAAAAACATAAATCCAAAGAAAAATTCTTTTCAGGCAACAGGAAATCCAGATTACTGCAAAACAATAGGCAAGTCACGATAGGCTAAAAAATTTATCTAAAGAAGGGAACAAACGAAAAACTGCAAAAAATTAATAAAAATAGTTCCAATTTTCGCCACTTTTTGTCATATTTTTCCACAAAAAATTGCTTCATATCCACAAAACTGCAACCCAAAAATTGCTCAAGTAATAGGAGTCTTTTCAATACCCATTTGAGGCAGTAAAACAAAACAAACGTCAAAAATCGCAAAAATTAGCCCAAAAATCAGTAAAATACATGAAAAACCTCCGAATTAGCATAAAATCTTATAAATTTCCAGAAACCTTCAAACCACTACCAACACCAGCCTAAAATTGAAACAAAATCATAACCAAACCTCTTAACCACAAAAAATTTCACTCGCTTACAGAATTTTTTTTGACACCTCAAATTATCCCTCTCTATAAAACAGCAATATGAACAAAAAAACTACTCTCTTTTCGCTCCACGCTTCATTTTGTTCAGCAACAAAATCGCTCCAAATATTTTCACGTGTTTCATTTCCCGCTTCAGAATTCATTCCAATAAAATTGATTAAAAAAGGACTTCTCCAATACTCCTCTTCGAGTCGTAAAAACACAGCGCCCCAATAGAATTCAAATTCTTTGAATTGTTTGAAGTGTAAAAAAGACAGCGCCCCAATACAATTCAAATTCTTTGAATTGTAAAAAAAAATTCAGGAGCGCTATAAAAGCCGCCTGGAATTGAGGACGCGGCTATTAATAAATCATTCTAAAAAAACATAGCAGGACAAGTCCTGACGTACAATTCAAAGAATTTTCATTGACTAAACAAAAAAACGAGACCTAGAACGGACTATGAGTGAATTAGAAAAACGATTTCAAAAAAAAATCATAAAAAAATTTAAAAAAAAACAGAAAATCGATGTCAAAATGCCGCTAGTGAACTAAAAACCAATAGCGAGAAACGGAATGGAAGGCCCAGAATGAGCTATGAATGGATTGGGAAAACCATTTAGAAAAAAATCCGATCCAAAAAATCGAAAAAACAGAAAATCAAAGTTAAATTGCCGCATGCGAACAAAAAAACCACTAACGAGAAAGCGAATTTTTGTTCCAACACCGTTTTCTCACTCTGCTTTAAACTTAGAGCAAAACAGTTTCACGCCACAAAACCACTCGCTTTTT
This sequence comes from Convolutriloba macropyga, assembly GCF_964194025.1. Taxonomy (NCBI): domain Eukaryota; kingdom Metazoa; phylum Xenacoelomorpha; order Acoela; family Convolutidae; genus Convolutriloba; species Convolutriloba macropyga. Next base: position 6,942 of record NW_027449654.1, on the reverse strand, counting down.
CGCTCCACTTCTTCCTGATTCGGCGTGATCAAAATCACTACTCCAATTTAACTTGAAAAATCATGAAATTGTGTGAACAGATCTTAAAAAAAACATAGCCGGAAGATTTCCGGAAACGACTCGAAGTTGAAATCCACTTAAATGCCATTCAGCTACACATCAGACAAAACGTGCCTCCACTAATTTCGGATCTTCTTGAAACAAAACCATAAAACAAAAAAGTAAAAAAAATCAAATCTATTAAAATATGATCAAAAGTCTGATCAAAATTTGTCATCAATCGAGACCCCGAAATAACTATCTCTGTCAAAATTACTTCATCAACACAACCAGTACCTACTAAAATCACATATGAGAAGTTTTAAAAATAATTGATGCCAAATCATGAAAAAAAGCTCTTACAAACAACTTTGACAAAAAAACAGGATAAAGTTAACACATTTTTAATTTTACAAAAAAACATAAATCCAAAGAAAAATTCTTTTCAGACAACAGGAAATCCAGATTACTGCAAAACAATAGGCAAGTCACGATAGGCTAAATTTATCCAAAGAAGGGAAAAAACGAAAAACAGCAAAAAATTAAGAAAAATAGTTCCAATTTTCGCCACTTTTGCCATATTTTTCCACAAAAAATTGCTTGATATCCACAAAACTGCAACCATTTGTTAACAAAAATTGCTCAAGTAATAGGAGTCTTTTCAATACCCATTTGAGGCAGTAAAACAAAACAAACGTCAAAAATCGCAAAAATTAGCCCAAAAATCAGTAAAATACATGAAAAACCTCCGAATTAGCATAAAAATCTTATAAATTTCCTGAAACCTTCAAACCACTACCAACACCAGCCTAAAATTGAAACAAAATCATAACCAAACCTCTTAACCACAAAAAATTTCACTCGCTTACAGAATTTTTTTTGACACCTCAAATTATCCCTCTCTATAAAACAGCAATATGAACAAAAAAACTACTCTCTTTTCGCTCCACGCTTCATTTTGTTCAGCAACAAAATCGCTCCAAATATTTTCACGTGTTTCATTTCCCGCTTCAGAATTCATTCCAATAAAATTGATTAAAAAAAGACTTCTCCAATACTCCTCTTCGAGTCGTAAAAACACAGCGCCCCAATAGAATTCAAATTCTTTGAATTGTTTGAAGTGTAAAAAAGACAGCGCCCCAATACAATTCAAATTCTTTGAATTGTAAAAAAAATTCAGGAGCGCTATAAAAGCCGCCTGGAATTGAGTACGCGGCTATTAATAAATCATTCTAAAAAAAAATAGCAGGACAAGTCCTGACCTACAATTCAAAGAATTTTCATTGACTAAACAAAAAAACGAGACCTAGAACAGACTATGAGTGAATTCGAAAAACGATTTCTAAAAAAATCATAAAAAATTTTAAAAAAAAAAACAGAAAATCGATGTCAAAATGCCGCAAGTGAACTAAAAACCAATAGCGAGAAACGGAATGGAAGGCCCAGAATGAGCTATGAATGGATTGAGAAAACCATTTAGAAAAAAATCCGATCCAAAAAATCGAAAAAACAGAAAAAAATCAAAGTGAAATTGCAGCATGCGAACAAAAAAACCACTAACGAGAAAGCGAATTTTTGTTCCAACACCGTTTTCTCACTCTGCTTTAAACTTAGAGCAAAACAGTTTCACGCCAAAAAACCACTTGCTTTTTCGCTCCACTTCTTCCTGATTCGGCGTGATCAAAATCACTGCTCCAATTTAACTTGAAAAATCATGAAATTGTGTGAACAGATCTTAAAAAAAAACATAGCCGGAAGATTTCCGGAAACGACTCGAAGTTGAAATCCACTTAAATGCCATTCAGCTACACATCAGACAAAACGTGCCTCCACTAATTTCGGATCTTCTTGAAACAAAACCATAAAACAAAAAAGTAAAAAAATCAAATCTAGTAAAATATGATCAAAAATCTGATCAAAATTTGTCATCAATCGAGACCCCGAAATAACTATCTCTGTCAAAATTACTTCATCAACACAACCAGTACCTACTAAAATCACATATGAGAAGTTTTAAAAATAATTGATGCCAAATCATGAAAAAAAGCTCTTACAAACAACTTTGACAAAAAAACAGGATAAAGTTAACACATTTTTAATTTTACAAAAAAACATAAATCCAAAGAAAAATTCTTTTCAGGCAACAGGAAATCCAGATTACTGCAAAACAATAGGCAAGTCACGATAGGCTAAAAAATTTATCTAAAGAAGGGAACAAACGAAAAACTGCAAAAAATTAATAAAAATAGTTCCAATTTTCGCCACTTTTTGTCATATTTTTCCACAAAAAATTGCTTCATATCCACAAAACTGCAACCCAAAAATTGCTCAAGTAATAGGAGTCTTTTCAATACCCATTTGAGGCAGTAAAACAAAACAAACGTCAAAAATCGCAAAAATTAGCCCAAAAATCAGTAAAATACATGAAAAACCTCCGAATTAGCATAAAATCTTATAAATTTCCAGAAACCTTCAAACCACTACCAACACCAGCCTAAAATTGAAACAAAATCATAACCAAACCTCTTAGCCACAAAAAAATTTCACTCGCTTACAGAATGTTTTTTGACACCTCAAAATATCCCTCTCTATAAAACAGCAATATGAACAAAAAAACTACTCTCTTTTCGCTCCACGCTTCATTTTGTTCAGCAACAAAATCGCTCCAAATATTTTCACGTGTTCATTCCCGCTTCAGATTCATTTCAATAAAATTGATTAAAAAAAGGACTTCTCCAACACTCTTCTTCGAGTTGTAAAAACACAGCGCCCAATAGAATTCAAATTCATTGAATTGTTTGAAGTGTAAAAAAGACAGCGCCCCAATACAATTCAAATTCTTTGAATTGTAAAAAAATTTCAGGAGCGCTATAAAAGCCGCCTGGAATTGAGGACGCGGCTATTAATAAATCATTCTAAAAAAACATAGCAGGACAACTCCTGACGTACAATTCAAAGAATTTTCATTGACTAAACAAAAAAAACGAGACCTAGAACGGACTATGAGTGAATTAGAAAAACAATTTCAAAAAAATCATAAAAAAAATTTAAAAAAAAAACAGAAAATCGATGTCAAAATGCCGCTAGTGAACTAAAAACCAATAGCCGAGAAACGGAATGGAAGGCCCAGAATGAGCTATGAATGGATTGGGAAAACCATTTAGAAAAAAATCCGATCCAAAAAATCGAAAAAACAGAAAATCAAAGTTAAATTGCCGCATGCGAACAAAAAAACCACTAACGAGAAAGCGAATTTTTGTTCCAACACCGTTTTCTCACTCTGCTTTAAACTTAGAGCAAACAGTTCACGCCACAAAACCACTCGCTTTTTCGCTCCACTTCTTCCTGATTCGGCGTGATCAAAATCACTACTCCAATTTAACTTGAAAAATCATGAAATTGTGTGAACAGATCTTAAAAAAAACATAGCCGGAAGATTTCCGGAAACGACTCGAAGTTGAAATCCACTTAAATGCCATTCAGCTACACATCAGACAAAACGTGCCTCCACTAATTTCGGATCTTCTTGAAAACAAAAACCATAAAACAAAAAAGTAAAAAAATCAAATCTATTAAAATATGATCAAAAATCTGATCAAAATTTGTCATCAATCGAGACCCCGAAATAACTATCTCTGTCAAAATTACTTCATCAACACAACCAGTACCTACTAAAATCACATATGAGAAGTTTTAAAAATAATTGATGCCAAATCATGGAAAAAAGCTCTTACAAACAACTTTGACAAAAAAACAGGATAAAGTTAACACATTTTTAATTTTACAAAAAAACATAAATCAAAGAAAAATTCTTTTCAGGCAACAGGAAATCCAGATTACTGCAAAACAATAGGCAAGTCACGATAGGCTAAGAAATTTATCTAAAGAAGGGAAAAAACGAAAAACTGAAAAAAAATTAATAAAAATAGTTCCAATTTTCGCCACTTTTTGTCATATTTTTCCACAAAAAATTGTTTTCATATCCACAAAACTGCAACTATTTGTTAACAGAAATTGCTCAAGTAATAGGAGTCTTTTCAAAATCCATTTGAGGCAGTAAAACAAAACAAACGTCAAAAATCGCAAAAATTAGCCCAAAAATCAGTAAAATACATGAAAAACCTCCGAATTAGCATAAAAATCTTATAAATTTCCAGAAACCTTCAAACCACTACCAACACCAACCTAAAATTGAAACAAGATCATAACCAAACCTCTTAACCACAAAAAAATGGAAAAAAAAACCGCTTTAAAATGCCGCACGTGAACAAAAAATTTTCACTCGCTTACAGAATTTTTTTTTCACACCTCAATTTATCCCTCTCTAGAAAACAGCAATATGAACAAAAAACCACTCTCTTTTCGCTCCACTCTTCATTTTGTTCAGCAACAAAATCGCTCCAAATTTTTTCACGTGTTTCATTTCCCGCTTCAGAATTCACTCCAATAAAATTGATTAAAAAAGGACTTCTCCAATACTCCTCTTCGAGTCGTAAAAACACAGCGCGCCAATACAATTCAAATTCTTTGAATTGTAAAAAAAAATTCAGGAGCGCTAAATTTGAGGACGCGGCTATTAATAAATCATTCTAAAAAATATGGCACTTGCGTCTGGGGTTGGAAATAAAATGCACCTACTAAGCTGGCAGCACAAACGGGAAAGATCCTACAGTTGCAGCATCTTGCCAGATAACTATTCATTTTATTAATTTACTGAGTTTTCACTTTCGTTTCTACGATTCCTCGTCAAGCTGACAAGAAAAAAAACAATAAAGGGCCGTGTACACCATCCGGCATCGATGGATGTAGGTCGAGAAATAGGGCATGATGAGTAGCACTTAGTAGCCGGATGCTGCACTCCAAGCTGTTCCCCTCCAGACAGTGTAAAGACGGCCCAGTCACAAAAATAAATAAACAAGTGGAGAGGAAAGCACCTATATATATATATATATATATATATATATATATATATATATATATAGCACACATAAGGAAATAGAATGGAAGGATTAAAATAAAAATGGAACATCAAGGAATAAGCAAATGAAAAAGGATAAGCAGCCAAACACTCAGTGCAGCCTTCCCTCCTCCACGACGGCGCTAATCGAAGTCTCACTGAGAACACGAGGCTTGAGGGCACGACATCCCCTCAAGCAGAGAACGCAGCTCCTCAGAAGTGCGAAGCTGATTTTCGTTCGGATGTAGCTTATAGTGTCGGCGTACGGCTCTCCGCGTTTTTCGCTGATCTTGAGGTTGTACTGGTTATTCCAGCAGAACTCAATCAGAAGAACTCGGTAGTAAGATTTAGTAAGACCACAAAATTAATAGTGAGCAAATTGAATATTACTGGAATAACTAGTACAGCAGATCGTAACCGACTAACATAGGGCAAAATGCTCTCAAACGACCGGCGAGATGTTGGCTTCGATAGTTGTGAGCTGGTGGCTTAGGGAAGCTGGTATTAGGAAGGGGGTGAGCGGAGTTGGTGGGGGACCGTTGGGAGGGAGGGTGGAGCGTTGAGGAGGGGGCGGGGGGGGGGAGGAAGCGTTGGGGGAGGGGGTAGGGTTTGGGGTGGGTTAGAATTGGGAGGGCTGAATGGAAAGGGCCGAGGACACAAATTGCTGCAAACTTTGAGCAATTAAAAATGACTCTTGACTAAAAAAAATTTCAAAGGAGCTAAAAGTTGAATGACAGTAGCGAGCATATGAATGATTTGAGCTATGTACTTTTTTGCTAGAGTACTCATGAACCTTGTACATGTTAAACTTGGAAATTCGTGTGTATGACATTTCAGAGGAGACATTATGGTGGTTAGGCACATATTATATCGGCCGCCAAAACTATAGCCCTCAGGGATGGTATACTTACGAAAATTCGGACCTAAACTACCTCTTAATTTTCACTTTTCGAAGACTTGTTAGGGTGGGTTTTTTATAGCTCTCAAGCTACGTTTGTAGTTAATTGCTGACAAAGGAAGTGAGGCTAGATTCTATATTGCTTCATCCTAAGCAGCCATTACCGAGGTCAACCACTCGATCGTCATTTTAGAGCAATTCATCTGTTGTTAGTGCCAATTATGTTCAAACTTTTTATTGCAATGAGAACAAAATACTGTTTCTCTAATCGCAATGCTTTAAGAAGGTTTAACAATATTTGGCGGAAACCGCTTGATCATTATTAAGTGATTGGGGGTATCTTAAGCATACCTGGAAACTGTTGGTGAGGGTGTAGTTGTTGACCAGATCTCCCACCTTGTACCAAGTTGACACAAAACCCCAGGAAGTTTCAAATCGGGTATCATTTATCACACTGTCAACTTCGGAATAGTCGGTAGAATTCAGTTCGCGATAGAAGAGGTTGTAGGCATTTGAATCATTCGAAATAATGTTCACGGCTTGGTTGTTTATAATCGCTGGCGCGATCACAACAGATTCGTTCAAATTGTAAAAGTCGGGGGGCTTTGCTGGACTGTCAGTGCCTCCAGGGTTGCAGGGTATCATGACAAAACCGTTAATGGATACCCAAAGGGTGTTCACAGATTGAGTTGAAACTTGAAAACTTTTGGTCAAGTTTAACTGGGCTGAAAATTCGGCAGCATCCAGGGCAATTTTGGTGTCCCCGTTTTCGGTTCCGAATGGAATTCCTTGTCCAGACATTGGGAGTGTGTTATCATCCAGCCGGCACAATTGGACATCCGGTTCTCCCAGTATCAATTTTCTAGGATCGCTCATGTCCAGTTCATAACGGAATGCTCCAGTTTTGTCAATGTTGGTTGTTGTTAGCAGATCAGTCATGTTTGACAGGCCCGAAGATGGCAATTCCCACCTGTTACCTGAAAACCATTTTCTTCATAGAGAAATAATAACAAGCAACCAGCACGATTTTTCATAGACTTATACACAG
>NW_027449653.1:0-7500 GCF_964194025.1 Convolutriloba macropyga | reverse complement strand
ATCACTCCCGGCCCCCTTATGTAGTTTTATTGAGCCGACGTTAACCAAATACGCCAACTTATCAACACTGGAACTAACGTGATTTAACGATTTTTAGAGTTTTTGGCTAAAAATTACCATCTGAATTAAGAAAATAGGCAAAATTAGGTTAAAAACGAAAAAGCATGCCGTGTTATAGATTCTATTACAAAAAGAAAGGGGTTTAAGGGGTTTTCGAGTTATTCAGCGTAGGTAAAAATAGATCACTCTCATGTGCTTATTATTAGCACTTGAAGTGGAAAATAATATTTCTTCAAAATTTGTAGTCGCATTTATGTGAAAATTTGCAGACAGACTAATTTTGACACAAAAAATACAAATGTGATGTCAACTTTGACCCCCACAACCCCACCTGGAACAACCGCACGCCGGTGTTTTGGAACGTAAGAACTGAATTGCTCGTGGAGTATTGGTAGTTGCCTCATGAGTTTGTGGGGTTTAGTGTAATCTTTCAAGGGCTTTCTAATGGTTCTATTTTTAACCTTTGTGCGACCGGAAGTCAGTGCTTCGGGATGACCCGAGTGCCAAAAACCGGGAATTGGTGGTTTTGGGAGGACGAATGACCTTTATGTGGTAATAGTATGATGACCTGAGACCATTAGTGACAAGTGATAAAAAATAACGCTCCCTGCCATTTTTGGAGAACTCAGATTTTTTGGGCCTCCGCACCCACGACTCTTTAAAAAACTCAAAACTAAAATGACTCGCAACGGATAATGCTAGAACAATAGTTTTTCGCATTCAACTAGTTGGCACTCTAGAGCTGCCAAATGTTTTTTGGAAAACATTTTGATTCCTAGATCACGAGATATGACCTTTCGAACTTTGATTGCCTGCGGATCAACCATGAGACAAGCGCGCATACACTTTACGTGCCCTATTAGCAGCTAGATCAAACAAATTTGTGGGTAAGTGCACCTGTTGATTGACTTGCCGCTACAATAATTATCCTCATCAACTTGACCACTCATCTTGGACGATTGACCCTTAATTGACCGCTACAGGCTAATTGTTGTGCCTTCGGCAAAAACGGATTTTTCGTCATGTATTATTAGAGGGATTTGCTTGAAAAGGATTGAGAATGGGGATTGCTCATAGTTTTAGAGCTGAGTTTAGTTTTTGCGGGAGTGCTTTCTGTACAAGCGTGAAAGGGTAGTTGTTTAATGGGAATAAACCTTAAAAGATACTGAGAAAACCAGATAAGAGATCAAGAGTGAGACTGAACTCTGGAAGTTTGTAATTGCAAGACCAGTTCGGATACTGTTGTTATTATTAATTCAATTACTGTTATAAATTATCTTACGTTTGTGCTCACCTTTGGTGTGCAAGTAGTTTTCTTACATTTGTTTTCCATGTAACTAGAATTGATATTACCAGCCTCATTGTGAATTAACTTATTTCAAAGCAATCTACTTCGCAACAGCATACAAGAATGGAAGAGGGAAATAGCAGAGTATCAAAGCAACGCTTGCATCAAAAACTCAAAACCTTTGAAAGATTTTATTTGATCGAGCTTCTGGGTGACAGAATCCCTCCGCTGTTGGCCTACTGGAAAATCAGAAGACGACAGTGGCGCTCCTGGGTGAACTTCGTTTATTTGTTATTTTTTGTTGTGGAATAATTTTGATTAGTTCTAGATCGGGTGATAATTTTCATACTTGAAACTTCTCAGAGCACACCAAAAACTGATTTATCTTTGCAATTTGAGTTTCCAGTAGTTTGATTATCTTTGGATATTAGTGTTTGAAGCCGTTTCTTTCAACAAGAAACGAAATTTGGGAGGATTGGCTTGAACGTTCTTCGAATTCAGGCATGAAGCTGGGATGGACGGAAGAAGAGATGATGAAGTGGTTGCCTAGAAAATGGTGTGGATGGGATGTGGTCGCGATCAGTGATTTAACAAAAAGTTATTGCGGTCAACTCCAGAGAAGCAAGCACGGAAACTGATAGGACGCTGTATCAGTTTGACATTCGATTGTGTGGCATACTGCACTTTTATGAGAAAAGCTACTGTTTGTTTGTTAAAAGCGGGAAGTAAGGCGGAGTTCATTGAAAAAGCTGACGCTTTGGGTCAGAAAACGCGAGAGCAGCGTGCTCAGACGCAGCCGAATGGTACAAATAGAAGTGTTTGCAGTTCTTTATTGGTTGAATTTTGGTGGCCCAGTAAAATTTTGGAAGGTTTTGGTATGGTGTCCTGCTTTGTTGTATCAAGAAAAGGAGCGTTTAGTAAAGAAATGTTTGGAAAAAAGAAATATAAGAGAAAGGATGCAAGAATTATTAGATTTTGAATTCCGCGATACGGTGATGAAGTGGAAACTGGATCTCAGGACGAGTTAAGGAGGAAGTTTGTGGTACGCCAAATCAAGAAATATGCAGAGCAGCTCTTAGAAAGTATGAAAATGGCAGCGCCAGAAAAGTTCTTAACAAAAAAAGAGACCTTATGCACAACACGGAGTCTTTCAATGAACTATAATCATAAGTAAAAGGAGTATGTTCTATCATCAGAGTCTTAGGAGCTAAGTGATGAACGTTCGAATGACCACAATTTGTTCGCAGATTTTTTGGATACAGATTCTTTGGATGTAAAAGAACTTGATGTCAACGATCTGAGTAGCGAGACAAGTTTTGACTCCGAAGCGCGCAACAATGTAACCATGTAACCGCAACAGCCAGCAATATTGACGATGGTGTCAAAGTTAGCAGAAACGATTTGTTGTGAGCTTGGAGCCTGATGGAACGACAGGAGGTTTGGACCAGAAGTTCAGCAATGCAGCGAATGTGGTGAGGCTTAGTTGCGTACAACTGAGTGCCTTGTGGAGTAATTGGAGATATCGCCAGATTCAGGAGGAACTGGCAGTTGGTATCTGAAACACAGAAGGGACGAAAAGCAGGTGACCGGAAAAATTTTGCCAATTTATGAAAGGAGTTGATGGATATAGTGCAATTGAAGTTGTAAGATATTTAGTATAACGATGGTTTTTTCTGGCAGAAGAATTGTATGAGCACTGAGAGGAGCCCGTGGAAAATTACATTGGAGGGAAATCTGAACATAAGCTGATAAATAGAGCGATGTTTTTGTTGGAGCAACATAGCAGGAGAGAGGACTCTAGCAAGTTTTCGATGAGGGCTGAGCAGAAAATGGAGAGAAGGATTGAATTGTAATCTCCTTAGATTGCAAAACTGTTGCTGGAGAACCGATCGTTGATTCGGAAAGAGAGGAGGAGTTGTTTGAAACCATCAAGAAAAAAGTCATGGCAGGATTCCAGTAGGAATGAAAGCTACAGTAGCAGAAGAGGCGGACATCTTTTCAAGCATCCGAGTAGGAAATTTCTAATATAAAAGTGCACAATTGTATGATGAGAAAGACATTGACAGCTAAGGTTTTAGAGCTTTTTTATGTACCACGTTTTGTCTAGAATTTACTAGTATGTAATTTAATGGCAAACTTATCAAGCTTTATCATCCTAATCAATTTTTTTCTCAAAAATAGATGGTTTCTAGAAATATGTGTAGTTTTGGTAGATTTTCTGGGGATTTAATTTTTCATCTTTAGTGATTTTCGGGTTCGCGGGGAGTATATATGACAGAGGCAAGAGAGGTTGCTCAAAAATCAATGTTGTTGAACTAGGTAGAAAATGTTTAAAAATGAAAATGCAAAATGTTTTTAAATCTGATTTATTCAATTGTTAGTTAATTTTTAGTGCAGTTCGTTTATGTTAGTCTGAAGCTAAAACAGCGTGGATCCCTTTCCGATAAATTAAACTAATTTGCTGGAATTCTCGAATAATGTGGATTATTAAAGAACGGCTTATATCTACCCGGAAAAAAAATGATCTGGAAGAGAGTAGTGTAGAATTTATACTTTCAGGTTATGTTTGGCAGAAGTGAATCAAGCAAAGTAAATTTAGAGATTTATCTTATTTAACTTAAGTTAGGTATTTCTGTTTAGTTTTCTGTAATAAGGGGCTTTTGTTTCAAAGGCGCCAAAGAGGAGATTAGAGTGACAGCTAAGGATATCATAAGCAAACAAAGTACAACTTATGCATATTGAGCTGTCACGGTTAATTAGAAAGCAATGTTGTGCACGTGCATCGGGCCAAAGTCCAAATGAAAGATTAAAATTTAGAAATCCAACACAAAGCAGTCTTAACTTAAATGCGGAAGTGAACTAGATATTTCGATAAGAATTTGGTTTTAAAGTGATGGAGTTTATTTTTAGCAGTGCTAAACTGATCTAGTAATTTGAAAAAAATACCACCATTCAGACCACTCCTGGTCACTACCGACGCCAGTCAATATAAGTTTATTGACACGGGACATCTAATGGTCCTCTCTGGCTGGTTTAGTTTCGGACCAAATCAATCATCCACAGTCAAGTTTTTGACACCAGAGGTAATATGATCTAAAAATTTTTGGAGTTCGGGGGGAAAAATGACAACTTGAATAAAAAAATCGGCGAAATTAGGTTGAAAAAAAGCATGCCTTGTTATTATTTCTAGTACCAAGAGAAAAGGGTTTAAAGGATAAAAATGGGGTATTCGCAAGTGTGTTTTGTTAGCGCTTGACGTGATAAAGGTTTTTTTTAAAAAAAGTTGTAGAAAGACTGACCTTAAATTTTGCAAATAAACTAATTTTGACGCGGAGAGTCAAGTTTTGCAGCCAAATTTCACCTCTCACCATCCCACTTAGAACTACCGCACGCCCGTGTTTCGCTTCGGAACATAAAAACAGAATTGCTCGTGGAAAACATTTTAGCCTCATTGTTTTAGTCTCAAATGTGATATCAACTTTGACCCCTCACAACCCCACCTGGAACAACCGCAAGTCGGTGCTTCAGAACGTAAGAGCTGAATTGCTCGTGGACTATTGTAGTAGCATCATGAGGTTGGGGGTTTAGTGTAATCTTCGAGGGCTTTCTAATGGTTCAATTTTTAAACTTTGTGCGACCGGAAATCAGTGCTTCGGGTTGACCCGAGTGCTGAAACCCCAAAAATGGCGTTTTTGGCAACACAATGACTATGGAATACAAATAATATGATGATCTGTGAAAAAAAAGCCATCGCGGTCAGTTTTGACGAATTTGAACTGTTCGGTTTTCGGCACCCACGACTCTTTAAAAGAACTCAAAAATAAAACGACTCGCTTCGGATAGTGCCAGGACAATAATTTTTGACATTTATCTAGTTGGCACACTAGTTTCTAAACATTGACTTCTCAGAGTGAATTTGATCCCTAGAACACAAGAAACGACATTTCAAATTTTGTTTCACTGGAACACCCACGAGACATGTGGGCATACACTTCACGTGCCCTATTAGCAGCTAGGTCATAAAAACTGGTGGGTAAGTGCACTTGCTGACCGACTTGCCGCCACAATAGTTATCTTTATCAACTTTACCAGTCATCTTGGACTGTTGACCCGTAATTGACCGCCAGAGGTCAATTGTTGAGCTTTCGGGGAAAAAGTCTTTTCGTCATGTATAATTACAGGGCTTTGCATGAAAAGGTTTGAGAAGTCTGAATAGCAATTTCTTATAGCCTTAGAGTTGAATTTAGTTGTTTATTCAACACATGATTTTTGACAGTGATTGATTGCAGCTAGTTGATTTGAGAGTGGATATCGAGTAATAAGATCTTTCCAAAATAGCGATCAGTGTTTACTAAGCAAACATTAGTTGAAATGACATGTGCAATGTGTGCGTGCATTCTGAGTGGAGTGGGTTGGTTCATATAAGAATTACTACTATAAATTGTCTAAAGTCTGTTCTTTCCATTTGTCTGCAAGTAATTTGCTTACATTTGTGTTCCATATATCTAGAATTGATATTACCAGCCTCATTGTCACTTAACTTATTTCAAGGCAATCTAATTCGCAAACGCATATTTGAGTGGAAGAGGGGGAAAAGCACACTAATAGAGGAACTCTTGCTTCACCAATTCAAAACATTTGGCTTAATTTATTTGATCGATCTTCTGAGCGACAGAATCCCCTCGCTGGTGGCCTACGGAATAATTTTTAAAAATAGGTTAAAAAAAAGCATGCCGTGTGATTGATTCTAAAACAAAGAAAAAAAGAGTTTAAGGGGTTTTTGAATATTTTTAGTTTAGATAAAAATAGATCATTTTCATGTGTTTATTACTAGCACTTGATGTGGAAATTTTTAATTCTCCAAAATTTGTAGTCGGATTTATGTGAAAATTTGTAGACAGACTAATTTTGACGCAAAAAACCCTAATGTGATGTCAAATTTGACCCCTCACAACCCCACCTGGAACAACCTTAGGTCGGTGCTTCGGAACGTAAGAACTGATTTGCTCGTGGAGTATTGGTAGTCGCCTCATGAGTTTGGGGGTTTTCGTGTAATCTTTCAAGGGCTTTCTAATGGTTCTATTTTTAACCTTTGTGCGACCGGAAGTCAGTGCTTCGGGATGACCCAAGTGCCAAAAAGCGGGAATTGGTGGTTTTGGTCGGACGAATGACCTTAATGTGATAATAGTATGATGACATGGGACCGTTATTGACGAGTGATAAAAAATATCCTTCCCGGTCATTTTTGGAGAATATAGATTTTTTGGGTTTTCACACCCGCGACTCTTTAAAAATACACAAAACGTAAGCGACTCGACTCGCAACCGATAAAGTTTTTTGCATTGAACTAGTTGTCACTCTAGAGTTGCTGAATAATTTATTTTAAAAAAAAACATTTTGACCCCTAGAACACTAGATATGTCCTTTTGAACTTTGATTCCCTGTGGATCACCCACGAGACAATTGCGCATACACTTCTCATGCCCTATAAAAACTTGCGGATAAGTGCGCCAGTTGATTGACTTGCCGCTACAATAGTTATCCTTATCAACTTGACCACTCATCTAGGTCGATTGACACCTAATTGACCCCTAGAGGTCAATTGATGGGCTTTCGGGAAAAATAGAATTTCCGACATGTGTAATTAAAGGGATTTGCGTGAAAAGGGTTGAAAATTGGGAATAGCAATTGCTCATATTTTTAGATTTGAGTTTAGTTTTTGCGGTAGTCATTTTTGCACAAGCTTGAGAGCGTAGTTGGTTTAGTGGGTCTAAACTTTATAAGATACCGAGAATAGCAGAGAAGAGATCGAGAGTGAGACTGTAAACTTTGTAATTGCAAGACCAGCTGGGATACTGTGAGATTTAGGTGATTTGGAAAGTCAACCAAAGAAAATGTTGCTATTAATAATTCAATTACTATTATAAATTATCTTATGTTTGTCCTTTCTATTGGTGTGCAAGTAATTTTCTTACATTTGTTTTCCGTGTAACTAGAATTGATATTACCAGTCTCATAGTGAATTAACTTATTTCAAGGCAATCTAATTTGCAACAGCATAAAAGAATGGAAAAGGGAAATAGCAGAGTATCAAAGTAACGCTTGCTTCACCAATTCAAAACATATGGTTTATTTTATTTGATCGACCTTCT
>NW_027449652.1:0-10000 GCF_964194025.1 Convolutriloba macropyga | reverse complement strand
AGGCAGTTGGCGTTCTAAGTAATTTTGTTTTTGATGTCAACAATAGGAGCGACCACTCTATTTCTTCTGTTCTGCTGTTCAAATTCTTCTATTCAGAGGTCTGAAGTCATCAGGTTTCAGGCAAGCATCATAATGTTGGTGACTACTCATTGCTTTAGAGTGCTCTTCCAATCAGCAGAAAGCTTCGAAAAAAAACCAAATTGGATTGCAATGTTATCAAGTTTATTTGGTTACTTTCTTCCCGATCCAAAACTATCAAAACATTGAACAAAGTTATCCATAATCCTGACAGGGTCTTCATGTCAATTTTCGAACCCAGTGGCCCCGAAAAAACAGAACACTGGTTTTGTTATCTAGGAGGTTTAACAATTTCACCCTGTTTTCAGAAAATTTTTTATTTCTATAAAGGATACCGTCCACTGTTCATGAAATGCAAAGCTTTCTCCCGGAATTAGAGGTCATCAATTACTTATGATTTGAACTTACAAAACTTTTTTTCAAAAGTCTGCTGATCCAAGAGGATTCATGTGAAGATCTCTTCAACGATAAAGATCTTGTCAAATTAGCAACATCAGGACGTCATCGTAAAATTCACGTCAAATATGTGAATAATTGTTTCTTTAATCAAAGCAAATGCTCGAGGACCATTGACTAGAACACATTACCTTGGAAAACAACTGAAATACGTTCAATTATTAAAAGACGCTTACAAATGTTAACCGCGGAGACTTTTGGACATTTGATTATAGACCTCAATCAAAAAACCAGCCAAGAATTACGCTTTTCATCTTAAATCGTTGCACCTGATTTATTAACGTTTTTACGTGCATGCAATTTTTACAGGCATAACAAATTAAAAATAAACATTTGCTTATGCTCAGGAAAGTGGCAAACAGCAAATATAAACATACAGAACTCGACAACTAATTATCAACAAATAATTTCAATCGGTTGTTGAGTGACTGTACTGTAGAGATGAGAGTACTTTCTGTAGCTGTAGCAATCAATAATGTTGAATTGAAAAAAATTGAGGAAGCATTACGCAAGCTTGCAGACAACAAAGTGAGGGAAAATGTTTGAATCCCATGTTCTCAATCAGCTTCTGCAACTAGATTAAATAAATTTATTGCATTACGTGTGTAGTGTTTCTGCATAATTATCTATACCAAAGAGTTTGTGCTTTTTCTTCGCTAAATGTATACAAAGGAACAAATCCACATCTCTCAAATTCTTGACAAGAAAGAACCAAGAAAGAGCTCAGCAAATATCTTTGTTGAAGAGAAACAAGTCT
The DNA here is from genome assembly GCF_964194025.1 of Convolutriloba macropyga. Lineage (NCBI taxonomy): Eukaryota > Metazoa > Xenacoelomorpha > Acoela > Convolutidae > Convolutriloba > Convolutriloba macropyga. The sequence goes on along the minus strand of NW_027449652.1, from coordinate 8,709 downwards.
CCATCAGCACTTTCTATCGCACAACACAACACAAAACGCGAACCTTTTCAGATGCCGCTAGATATTAGTCTACATAAGCAACGGATGAACTTTGAGGCATATATAAAATCAGTTAGCCAGCGTTGAGAGTATTCAACACCTCGAGAAGAAAAAGTTTGATAAAGCGCGCATAAAACTAGAGAAAATAGGGGAATCAGAGTCTCTGTCATTAGGTCACACAGGAAGACTAATGGTTTATGAATCAGACAACAAAAATTTTGCCGCTGGTCTTTCTACGATATGCAACAAACAAAATCTAAGCTTTCACTCGACCAATAAAATCTTTTAAAATATGTAGGTTTTAGTTCACAATTAACTTGTAACACCTATGCAAAACAATTTCTTGCTTTATCAAGCAGAGAAAAACTAAAATTATTGCGAGACGATTCAGATAAAGAATGAAAAGGTGTCTCGGGAACAGAAGAAGCGAAAGATTCTGCTGAATATGGAGGAAGATTTGAGGAAACAGAAGATCGAAACGTCTAACTCAAGGAGATATTACATTCTCCCACGTTAAGCAATTGGGTAAAACTATATACAAAATATGATGCCAATTTAAGTAGCAATGCTATCTTGAAAAAAGCAAACGGTTTACTGAGATCCAAAGTGGTGCTCTAAAAGCCTCATGCACAAATTACAAACAATTCAGAAAAAATTTTTCCGCGTCTGAAAGTCTTTGCTTACCGAATAAAAGAAATCTGATCTGTAAATGTGTCCTAGGTGGATAAACTGTTTAACACAACAACGAAATCAAACAATTGCTGGTTGTTTTGATATATTTTTTTGCATTACCTACGAGTGCAACCCCTGAAGGCTTTATATGCAAAAGATGCCTTTGGAGCGTTAAAATTTTTGATGAAGCAAAAACAACCAGAGAAGGTATAGACAGACAAGGGATCCGAATTCAAAGGTGAATTCAAAACATTTTCTCAATAGAATTCATTTTATTTACATCAGAAAACTAAACGAAATCAGCAGTTGCCGAAAGCAACAATCGGTCACTTGATAATATCATTTACAAATACTTGGAGGAAAAGTGGATTTGGACTTCACTTGCGAATCGCAGTTAAAATTTGTATAAACTGTCATAATTGAATTTTAAAAGAGTGGAGATGTAGAGCTCCCGTTATCACATTCATTGGATCTGAAAGGCTTTTGAGAAATGGTAGCACAAAATTAGTGTGAACTATACGCCTTATATTCTACAAAAATTTGGATCATAGGCCAACCATCAGATTATCTGAGTCGAGTTAGGAAACCCAAATGGTAAATCAATTCCTTTCACCGGCACGGGAAAAGTGACAGTCATTTTAAAGTTTCAATAGATTATTTGATATGGAGGCATAGCACAGCAGGAAAGCATCTTAATCAGTGCAACATTTTTCTGGACACTACAGACAAACAGTCTAGGTTTTTGGAGCAGTTGCTGGATGTATTGGAACAAGTGCTCTGCTAATGGCGTGCAGATTTCTCTGACCCCCAGCAAAAGAGTGTGGTTGCAACCAAATTGGTGGACCTCCTCAATCACGTATTGCAAGAGGTCGTCAAATAATTAGGCGAAAAAGAGGACAATATACAAAACCTTCCAAAAACCAAGAAAGCAAAAGTATAAGGAGACAAATCATTTCTCCGAAAACCGAATTCAAAAAAGAATTTACTTGATTTTAAAGCCCTTGAAGGTTTTATATGCGAAAGATACCATTGGAGCGTTAACAAATTTGATAAAGCAAAAACAACCAGAAAAAGTATGGACAGACCAGGAATCCGAATTTAAAGTTGAATTCAAAACATTTTCTCAATAAAATTCATTTTAACTAAATCAGAAAGTCATGAATTGCTGAAAGCAAAATTCGATCCCCTAAAAATATCATTCACAAGTACTTGGAGGAAAAGTGGATTTGGACTCCACTTGCGGATCACAATTAATATTTGTATACATTGTCATATTTGAACTTCAAAACAATTGAGATGTAAGAGCTCCCGTTATCGCAATCATTGGATCTGAAAAGCGTTTGAGAAATGGTTGCATAGAATTAGTGAAACCTATTCATCTCATATTCTACAAAGTTTGAATTATAGGCCATCATTGCTCAGTATTTGTCAGAGCATCCAAGTCCAGTTAGGGAACCAAATTGCAAATCAACTCCTTTCACAGGCACAGGAAAGGTAACAGTTACTTTGAAAACTCAAAGACTTCTATGATATGGAGGCATAATACAGCAGAAAAGTATCTAAACAATTTTCTGGACGCTACAGACAAACAGGCTTTGTTTTTGGAGCACTTGCTGCATGTATCGGAAAAAGTGCTCTGACATCGGCGCACAGATTTATCTGATCCGCAGCAAAAAAGACTGGTCACAAGCAAATTGGTGGACCTCCTCAATCACATATTGCAAGAAGTTGTCAATTTAGTCGGCAAAAAAGACAACATACAAAACCTCTCACAAACCAAGAAAGAAAAACTTTAACAAGACGAATCTTTTCTCAAAAACTCCAAGATACGACGTGATTTTTTCTCTCGGGTGAAAAATGGGAACTAGTATTGTAACACCAGCTGAAGCCATTCAGTGCTTGTTATATTTTTTCGAAAAAGCAGCCTTTTTGATACCATTTAAACGTTCATTGGAACAAAAACCAGAACCACTTTTTCAGCTTCAGGATCTTTAATGGAATTTTAAACTTGTTGGCGACCGCAACGTTTTCATTCATCTGCAAAATTTTGGTCTCCAGATCAAGTGTTGAATGCTTCAAACCAATGGAATTGATCTGCACTATACACCTGGTGATGCTAATGCCAGTGATCTTCCATAATTTGACAATAACATCCTTCGTTCACTTTTCGCCTACTGCACTGTAAACGATAGAATTGATCTGCGCTATACACCTGGTGATGCTAATGCCAGTGATCTTCCATAAATTGACACTAACATCCTTCCTTCACTTTTCGCCTACCGATTGCTAATTGAAATTTTGTTCACAAAAGTTTTATCAACGCTGAATTCTCTCACAAGTAAGATGCTGAAGATATTGGGTTAACTTGCCAGGACTATGAACATGATTTGGACCCTGCCGCTGTTTCTGCAGGGTCCAAATGCAAGGAAAAGAAAAGTGCGAGAATCAGACCGGATTTCATCATATGGAAACACTCATGTTGATTTCTTCTCCTGTGATAAACAGTTATTCAGTCAAGTGACGCTACGCATCTCATTGTAACAATCTCTTGATGACTTTGTTGTCATATGAGACGACGCAGCGAATCATTACAAAGTGTAGATTGATAAGTAAGTGAAGCTAACTTATTTATCAGAAAAACGACTTAGGTATCCGAAAACTTTGTTGCTTCAACAGAAAAGACATTATTCATAACACCAGCTTTTTATCGATACAAGTAATTCATAACCGAAACTTTCTACGCTAAAACAGGCCAACAGAGCTGGAAGTTATAGGTTGTTTTCACTGAAAAGCCAATCACATGAGTTATTGTTGCATTATGCGTAGGTATAGCCATCAATGGTACCAACACAGCTAATTCATTCCACTATCGAAAAATAGGGTTAAGAGAGATAACCATTTATTGAAGTGACTTCGCAACTGCGGAAACTCCGATATCAACAACTGATAGCAAAAAATTATACAACTATTCAATGGGTGCATCGGCTTATGTAGAAAATGGCTATGGAATACCTCTAAACGAGTTCCCAAACTATTAGTTGATTGATTTGAGTTCAACAGCTCTCAAGAGGCAACACACGATTTTATTCTTTCCAAACCTACCAACTCTTCATTGACGGTTGAACTCAAATTTGATGGAGCCCTGGCGAATAATGTAGAATTTTTTGTTATAGGACTCGAGGAGAAATGTGCTCCACAGTTTATGTTGACTCATCGAGAAACGTATCTAAAAATGTTCTCCCAATGAAAGATTATTAGTGAAGGGAGATGGTAAAAAATTGAATTAAGTCTTCAAAAAAATAACATTTTACAGTTGATGTAGACGTAGCAATTGCCGTTGCTGTGATCTTGATTTCGTTGCATTGTGTTGGAAGTTCTTTCCTTGTTTTATCGGTTGACGGATGATTTGCAACAGATAATCCACAGCAAATATTACGGCTAACGTAAATTATGCTGACAAATTTTTTTTTAAAATACATCACGCTCCATTTCTATTGGAGCCCACAATTGGAGCCCACATCACGCTCCAACTCTGTTGGAAACGGACGCAAAAATTTGCGGTTTATTTTGAATACATATTGCTCCTTGTTTCTATAGTAAAAATTTTTTTATTTATTCCCGATCTGAATGAGTTGCAACTACTAGATTTTGTAAAAGCCTATTGAAAAAATTGAATTAAATTTTCAAAATTATTACATTTTGCAGTTAATGAAGACGTAGCAATTGCTGTTGCTGTGATCACGGTTTCGCTGCATTGGGTTGGAATTTCTTTCCTTATCTTTTTAATTGAAGGAAGATTTGACTGCAACAGATACTCCACAGCAACATGTAGTTCAGAAATAATGGATCCTCTTTCGATGGATTGTTTAAATAGGCAAAAAAAAAATAACATGACAAAAGTCACCAGTGAAGGAATTGACGCCGGAACGCAGAAAAAGTCGAACAAACTATCATTCTGTTTCCCAATTTCATAAAAAATATGATATTGATGAGAATCAAACGTGCAATTTTCCACAAATGCCGAAGACGAGTGGTATTCGTAGGCGCATAATTGTCGACCGCAGAAGTTTCCAATTTCTGTTCCCCAAACAAATTTTGTATTTGAATCGCTTTTGAGATTTGTTAAAGTGTTTGATACTATTCTTCTATATAGCCTCGACCATTTTAAAGATTAAAACAAGTAAACTAATTAACAAACGAATCACAGAAAACAATAAGTAACAAGAGAGTATCAAATTATTTGCAATCTCTATTGAGGGTAAGTGATTTTTTAGCGCATTATGTCAACAACTTTTCCAACAATTTCCCCGATAGTTTTGATTCCTTAGATGAGTCGGGTTTTAGAAGAGAGTTAATCAATCCAACAGAATAATTTGATCGATTTTTTCAATATTACAACATATCAATTTAAACTTCCTGGTCGACAGGGTATGTTTTTTCTCGAACTCCCAATCATCTTGTAGCTCTCACGTTTGAAAAATTTCAGGGATAGACAAGTGCCATAAGAAAAGAAAGTTTTCACAGCAACGCTAAGAAGCCGTTTTTCGCTCAACGATAGATCCAAATGGTTGTCGTTATATTCAGCGCCTTTCGATAAAACACCTCCCATGATATAAATCTAACTGATATAAAATATATGCGCAGAATGAGACAAGCACAGCAGTCAGAGTTTATAATTGCTTGTAGTCAAATTGCCCTATTAAACACCTACTCGTTTGGACACTGCAACACCTGGAGAAACAAAATTTCCCTTGAAAAGGCGCCACAAAAAACAACATAAAACAGCAGAAGTTGTTGCTTAACAACTAGTTACGCACCGTAGTAGTTTATTTTTGGCTTCCTTAGGCCTAGTTTAATTGATTGTAAACAAACTGCGCTGCCGGATGCCTACCTGTCAGGACAGAACTACACCTGAACAAACAAAAATTCCCCTGAAATGGCGCCACTGCACTCTTTTACTCTGCACATTAAACAGGAGAAAATCCAGCTGATTAAACAGTTATTCGAGTTATTTGCCTTACCAATGCATTTATGGCTCTTTCTTAGGCCGAGTTTAAAAACACATTGTTTGTAAAGGTATTGCGCTGCCTGTAGCCCACATGTCTGAACAGTGCTACCTAAACAAACAACATTTAAGCGGCGCCTGCATTCCTTTAAATTGTAAACAAAACAGAGGAATCTGTAATTGATTCAAATTAATTTTTATCCCCGTAACTATTTGTTCTGGTTTTCTTGAAGATGGAACTTCAGAAAAGACATATAAATTGGGAAGCTCTAAAAGTCCCCCTGCTTCGAAACCCATTCTTTGTCACAATTTTTCAAGTCAGTTCCGCACCTTCTTTTCACTTATGCAACACTGTTGCGCTCAACAATAAAAAACATTATTATAAGTACTAACCGACGCAATAAATGTCATCAGTAAACTGTTTTTATCAACAAGGGATAAGTTGGTTTCGCTTATGAAAGCTGTGTTATACATATCAAAAAAACCAGCTCCCTCTTAAGAAATTTCACATTAAGAGATGGCGTATTTATTTTTGTAGACATGAAGCCAAGATTACGTGTTCCACATCTCAAGCAAATAATCAAGCGAACAAAAGCAAAATTTTATCCAATTTGAAAAAATTTTTATTGATAAACCTCTTTAGTTTGCTTTTTGACAATAAGATATTATTACTGAAATTTGATATTCAGTGTCTTGTTACAAACCGATTACTGTCAAAATTTTTATTCTTAACTGAAGATTAAGGTATTAGAAAAAGTTTAGAAAAAACAGTCGATTTTCGGACACGAATACTTAATCCACAATTACAAAACATTTGCATTGGTTGGTCAAGGAAACCTTTGATGACAGGTTTATGGCGCATTGAAAGCAGTTTATTTCCCTGTGAATTATATCAAACCAGTTGTAACTGTAGAATGCAAAAAAAAAACATTTTTCACCTGACACAAATCCAAGAGAGCCAGAAACTGGTTCAAATATGAGGACCATGATTTTATCGAAATTTGGAAAAAACCAGCTGGAGAAGATGAACACCAGCTGGACAGCCAAGATAACGGAAATTTGGTCATTTGATTAGTCATCTCAATGAATAATGGTTCAAAAAACGCCGTCACAAAGCGTGATTTTTGCCTTACTACTCACGTGAGTGCGTTATGTATATGTTAGCACATGAATCTTTGCGGCCCGAGGGACATAGTGCCCTGAAACGAGGGCGCATGCGCCCGCGTGTTGGGCACAAAGACAGAAGAGGGCTAAGATTCTTGTGCTAACTTATTTACAGAACCAAAGGGTTCGAAAGGGGTTAAACTTCAATGAAAATTGAGAATAAGGGTACAGTTTGTAACAACCCATCAGAAACTTATTCGCAAACAATTCCAAAGGTAATCAAAAGGTTGCTGGGAATAACGGGGTTGGTGGAGGCTTGAGTGTATATGTAGAAGCCGGATATTCTCCGTTTGTGCCCCCCAGTACGTTATGCGAACCCCCAGTAACAGAGCACGTGCCATTAAATAGTAAATCATCATCTAAAAATATGGCACGGGCTTCTGGGGGGTGCAAATAATATGCGCCCACTAAGCTGGGGGGGGGGGGTGGCACAAACAGAAAAGGTCCAAAGCCTTTTAAAAGTTGTGAATGAGCCACTTGTTTCCACTTCCAAGGCGAGGCCAGTGCTCTCGTTTCAGATTTCGATCGGAAATGTCAAAAGTATTAATTGGTTAGGCCTCACCACCATGAATTATGTTTCCTCACTACGAGCCGGGCCTCTAAGTTAGGGATGCAAAATATAGTATGCAAAATATAGTATGCAAAATTATAGTACTAATTGCTAATTGCACGTGCCTCCAACTTTTAGTGATCAGAAGATTTGTACCCTGGGTTTTCTAATTATATGTTAGCACATAAATGTTAGCGGCCCGAGGGTCGTAGTGCCTTGACACGAGTGCTGGGCACAATGCCCGGGGGCTAAGATTCATGTGCTAACTTATTTAGAGAACCAAAGGATACGGAGGGGGTTAAGCTTTAATTAAAAATGAAATTAAGAGTACAGTTTTGCGAATTTTTAAACAAGAAATTTTTGTCAATATTTCAATTTTTTCCTATTTTTCAGCTATTTCAATTATTTCCAGTAATTCTAAACTTCGGATTTGGTCGACAATAGAAATTTTTGCTGCCAGAGGGAACAAGAGCCATGTACTTTTGGATTAACCTAATGGACATAACTGTCCTACTATAGAAAGAATTTCTCCTTTCTTCAGAAAATGTTTTCAGTCCCATAGACCTCCTTGATAATTTTCCGAGTTTGCTTCATAAACTATTTTTTCTTTAATTCCTATCCCCTGAAATTGTATTTGACCTTATGTGTCTGATATGTTTCCTTACTGCGAGCGGGCCATTAACTTAGGGCCGCTAAGTAAGGGCCGCTGAGTTAGTGCCGCAAAACTTAGTATTCCACTTCTGCAGAGGAAATTTTGCCAGATTTATGTGAGATCGGCGTTAACTAGCGTCGAGAATTTTGGAATATTCACCGCTGTTTGCTAACATAATTTTGAGTTGAATGCGTTGAGTTTAGCGTAGATCTTACATATTTTGCGTTGAACTTACCGTAGATCTTACATATCTTGCGTTGAATTTAGCTAGATTTTACACATTTTGCGTTGAATTTAGCGTTGCTTTTACAAAAAACTCAACGCGGAAAACTCTGGGCTTGGGATTGGAACCACTGACCTCCTGCTTACTTGTAGCTTCTTCTACCACTGCGCCACAGAACCTTATTTTTCTCAGGAACCGCACTCTTCACAAACCGGACTGTAACATCCCGTTTCACATAATTTCGGCGTTTTTAAACGTAGATCTTACATTAATTAGCCTAGAATTCAGCTTAGATCTTATTCGATTTCGGTTTAAATTTTAGGATCTTTTCCGTTTGTGCCCCTCAGCTTGGTGGGCGCATATTTTTTGCACTCCCCAGACGCACGAGCAATTTTTGTACATAA
>NW_027449651.1:0-12185 GCF_964194025.1 Convolutriloba macropyga | reverse complement strand
CTCTAATTTCCATGGTTCAAGTAACTATTTCCAAGTAGAATCAAATAGAGTAAAATAGTGTTAACTGAGAAAAAAGCCCAATTGGTGATTAATTTCACAAATATCCCTCTGGATAAAAATAGCAGATTAAGAGGACAATTAGCAGTTTTGCGATTATACAAATCATTGGTTATGCGAGCGAGAAAGTCTTTGAATTGTGTCTCAATTAATTTCAATTAAAATTCGGGCAAGAAAGTTTTAGGTTAATTTTGTGCTAAAAGTTCTGGAAATGGGTTGCTGTCTTTTGGTAATTTAGTTATCTTATTTCCACCTTTTGCGTAACTATAATACATCGTTAAAAATGGTATATGACTCGTAAAAGCTGTGGACTTAATTTTGTCAATCGAATCCACAAAACGCAAAATTTATTGAAGCTCGCCTTTTAGAACATTGGCCGAGTAATTATGTGATAAGAGAAAAAATTTCAATTCATTGTCCCGATTTCTCAAATTTCGGTTTGTTTTCTTCATACTTGATCCTCATTTCACAGTTTTGTTTTGTTTCTAACTATTGACCGGTCAAGGGCTGTATTTACATTTGCAAAAATGAAGTACATCATTAAGTTAAGTGTTTATGCTACGTACGTTTTCACAATGTAATGATTAATTGCCATTAATTCGTTTCTTTCTTACTGTTTAGACTGATATTGAATATTTGCGTAGAATTCATGTTTTTTTCCAAACTTTGATCAACTCTTGTTGCGGTGCAACATTAATTGAATCACTTGCTTAGAAATGCTTCATTATAACGCTTTATGCTTAAGAATCTCAAGCTCGAAAAGACCAACTGAATGTGATAATATCGTTTGAAATTATGAATATTTGGTTTATAATATTTAATTTTCATTGTTTTCCTCATCTTGCTCGGATTGCATTGAAGGTCATTGTATCAAAGGCTATTGTAAATCGTAACATACCGGCCTCCTTGAACTGGTTCAACTTTATTAAAATATCATTGAAACTAGGTTTCTGGTTTAGTTGTCAATTGCGGTAAATATTTTTTCTCAGCAACTCATCACAAGTTTTTTGATACTTTCTTAAGTACAATCAGTTCTTGTTTGTCGGTTTTGTACAGTTTTAATTTACATTTCCTTGCTGTCATTCCTCGTCTGCATCCTCTGTTGTTCACTCTTCATCTGTGTCATCTTCCTTGTCAGATCTTAATGGCGGCATGTCAATTTGGTTTTTCATTAACAAGACAAGCTTGTTGACTGGTCGTATAAATAGTCCAGATGATGTCTTCAATTCAACAACTCGGACTATTTTATCATTTCCATCAAAGACCTTTGTTATTCGTCCCATTGGCCACAAAGTGGGTGGTGTGTTCTCTTCCTTGATTATTACTACATCATTGATGTCAATATTAATTTGTCCCGTTTGCCATTTTTTCCCTTGTTGTAAATTTGACACATTGTCTGTTGACCACTTCTTCCAAAAGTCTCTGATAAGATTGTCCATCCTCTTCTTCTGCCGTGTCAATGAAATTGTTTCTTTTCCTGTTGTTTTTGGTTCAGGCAATGCTGTTATTGGTCTTCCTATCAAAAAAGGTCCTGGTGTAAGTGCCAAGGCATCATTGGGATCATTTGAAACGGACGTAATAGGCCTTGAATTTAAAATTGCTTAAAATTGTGTCAACAGTGTTGTGAAGTCTTCAAAAAACAGTTTTGTTTTTCTAATGTTGCGGTACATGTGGCGTTTCAAGGATTTGACAGCGGCCTCCCATAGTCCTCCAAAATTTGGTGTTCTCGGCGGAATAGTAAGCCAAGTAATATTGTTTCCTTGCCGAATGTTGATATCAAATCTTCAAACTCTTGAGTAGCTAAGGCTTGTCGAAACTCCAAATCTCCCCTGGTCCCAATGAAAGTTGTTGAGTTGTGGCTGTATATTTCATCAGGAATATTTCGACGAGATACAAATCTTTTAATGGCTTCAAGACAGTCGTCCTCTGTCAGAGACATAACTGGCTCTATGTGAACTGCCTTCGTACTGAAGCAAATGAAAATTGCAACGTATGTTTTCAAAAGCGTTCCAGTTCCACTTTTTATGTAGAACGGTCCACAATAGTCGAGTCCGCAAAGACTGAACGCAAGTGATGGCACTACTAGTTCTCGAGGTAAATCTCCCTGCTGAGGCTGTAACAATTTGGCATCAAAACGGATACATGGCTTGCATCTGTATCAGACACCTTTCACTACAGAAAGCCCTCCAGGTATCCAAATAGTTCGTCGAAGCGTGTATAACGTCAGTTGAGGTCCTCCGTGAAACTTTTTCTCGTGTGCTTCTCGGATAAGCATTTCAGTGATTGGCGATTTTCTTGGAAGAAGGACTGGAAATTTTCTGATCTATTGTGTAAGGTGAATTGACTAGGCGTCCTCCAACTCGAATCACCTTATTTTCTTCATCAAACAAGAGACTGCTGCTTCTAGGAAACTTTCGTTTTCTGTGTGTCCCTTTAGTGGCTGCTCCAAAAGCGTTAACGAGACATTTCCCTTCTCTGTTTTCACCTTTGTTGAATTGATGTACTGTTTCGCTAGAATTTTCTTTATTCCCGGTAGACACGATGTAAAGCTGAAACCCAGGACCCCTGGCACAACCTATACCATGGTTGACATCATCCTTTGAGACCACAACACCATCTACGCTGACAAGACATCCTGGGCCCCCGGCCCTACCTATACCTGAGGAATTGGTAGTAAAAACTGAGCTCACATTTTCACCTGCGCCCCCGGCGCTGACAAGATTATCAGAGCCCCCCGTGCCTAAGTGTACCAAAGAAATTGGCAGTAGAAACTGAGCTCGCATTTGCACTTGCGCCCCCGGCGCTGACAAGACTGCCTGGGCCCCCGGCCCTACCTATACCTAGGGAACTAGTAGAAAAAAGAGCTGGTATTTTCATCTGCACTCCCGGCGCTGACAAGACTACCTGGGCTCCCGGCCCTACCTATACCTAGGGAACTAGTAGAAAAAGAGCTCGTATCTTCATCTGCGCCACCGGCGCTGACAAGACTACCTGGGCCCCCGGCCCTACACAAACGTTGAGGAGCGTTGGTAAGTAAAGAGATCCCCGTGCCTTTACCACTCCTAGTGTTGATGTAAGCATCTGGGCCCCCGGCCCTACCTATACCACCAACCCTCTCTGGTCCAATGAATTTGTTACGTTGCTGAACGTCTTGTTGTGTGGCATCTCTGCTGCTGTTGCTTGCATCTTCAGTGAGCTGATTCCTGTTGATCTTGTATTCATGAAAAAAGTTTCGCTGTATGAAGCTGTACAGTTGAATTCTTTCTTCGTATAAATCTTTACCTTGTAAGGAGACTGATTTATATGCCCTGATCATTAGCTGAGACGTAGACTCATTACTATCAGTCCTTTCATTTGGCGTTGAAGAGCATGCTTTTATGCTTTTCGATATTTTTGTTGTCCGCTGTTTCATTTTTGAAGACTGAATTCTTCCCTTGATACTGCTGATGAACATTTGGACATATGTAAATAACCTTGTAATTTATGTATTGATGAATGCCGATTTATCATAAAAAAAGGCGTTATCTTCTTTTGATGAAATCATTGTCACGTTTTGAGATTGTACCTTTACTCTTTTTTGGTCTCTTCTCCTGTAGGTGACAAAATGTCAAGTGAAGGCCAGGCGTTTTCGGGTTGCCGCAACCACTCTGGTCCATTCCACCAAAACTTATGGTCCAACAAATCAGCTGCTGATAATCCTCCTGAAGAACAATCCGCTGGATTATCTTCTGTTGGAACATATTTGCAACTACTAGCTTGAATGGTTTCTTGTATTTTTGATACTCGGTTGTCGACAAATGTTTTCCATTTCCTGGAATAATCTTGTAGCCAGGCAATTGTAACCGTAGAATCTGACCACGCAAAAACCTTCGGAGTTGGAAACCGTTCATCGCTAATAGCATTTGTCACTGCCTCAACCAGCTTAGCTCCTAGCAGGGCAGCACAAAGTTCCAACCTTGGCACAAAAACTGGTTTAATTGGTGCAACTCTTGTCTTTGCTGTAAGCATTTTTGTTTCAATGAAATTGTCTGTCTCCTTACTGATGAAAACGACAGCAGCATATGCTATAGTAGAAGCGTCGCAAAGGACGTGCAACTGCAAATCTGATTTCCTGGCTGGCTTGAGAACCTTCCGTTGAAGACTAACTTTTTCAATATCCTTCAGTTGTGCTCGAAGACACAGGTACTGCTGTGGAATTGGGTCCGATAAAGGTCGATCCCAGCTATGTTTTTCCATCAACAAAAGTTGAAAAAATGATTTATGTTGAATAGCCATCCAAGTGGGTCAAGTAAACGTGAAACTTCTGAGAGGATTTGCCGTTTAGTAAACGGAGCTCCCTTGTCAACAGCTAGTCTTGATACATGTTTTGAGTCGCTAGATACCCATTTCCGTATATCAAAACCAGCTGAAGCAAGAAGCGTAATAGTGGCCTCCTGGAGCTTCTGTGCGGCTATTGAATATTCGCATCCTGTAAGTAGATCATCCAAATACATATCAGTTGTTAGTGACAAACGAAGTTTATCGTTTGTTGTTTCTTCGGCAAGAACTTGCAGTGGCCGAATTGAATGAAAAGACGAAGAAGAAATGCCGTATGTTTCCCGAGTCATACAAAAGTTTTCAATCGCCTCTGAATTTGGATCTTTCCACGATAATTGGTGATAATCTTTGTCTTCTTGGTCCAATTCCACTTGCCTATACATTTTTGCAATATCAGCAGAAAGTGCTACTTGGTGTAGTCGAAATCGAACAAGAATTCTGAAAAGGTCTTTCTGAATTTTTGGTCCAACCATGAGTCTGTCGATAAGAGATACTCCTGTTCTCGTCTTTGCGGATCCATCGAAAACGACCCTCAGCTTGGTGGTAGTTCTGGACTCTTTGAACACACAATGATGACAAAGATAGTAGCAGTTTTCGACAGGCTTGATAAGTTCTGATGTTGGAACTTTCTCCATGTGTCCGAGATAAAAGAAGTCTCCAATAAATTCTGTGTATCTTTTATAAAGGTCTTTCCAATCTGAACAGAAGACTGCGGAGTTGTTTTTTGGCTTGTTGAAGTGAATCTCCCATTGCTTTTGTCTCGTTCTTGAAGGGAATTTTCACTATGAAGCGACCTTCTGGGCTTCTTCTAGTTGTTTCCTTGAAGTGATCATCGCAGCGTTTTTCTTCGGCTGTACAATGCTGCGTTGCTGGAAATTCTTCTATTTCCCAAAAATGCTTCAAATTTTCTGGCTTTGAAGAAACAAAGAAAGTCTGCAGATCTTTTTTATAGGTTTTGTCTGTCTGTTCCCTTCCAATAACGACCCAACTGAACATTGATAGCCTATATGTTATTCCACAGTTAGGCTCCTTTAGTGGATTGTTGCCAATCATTATATCTTCATAATGAGATGCTCCGATCAAGAGGTCAATTGATGACGGCTTGTTGAAGTCTGGGTCAGCAAGCTCCAACTCCTTTACTGTTTCCCATTGGCTGGTGTCAATGAACCGTGATGGCAGATTATCAGTCATTTTTGTCAAAATTGACGCACTAATATTGACAGTGGACGATCTGTTCCTTGATGAGATAAGAAGGTCCACGCGACCTTTGTTGTCTTGAACCGTCCCACCTAGTCCAAAAATTTTTGTGTTGCTGCTTTTCTACTTCAATTGTAACTTTTGTACTGCTGATTCAGTTATAAGGTTGTTTTGTGAAGCTGAGTCTAGAAGTGTCCTAAGTAGAATTGTCTCACCGTGAACATTAACGAAACAATTACGGTTTGAAGAAAGACTTCTTCTGAAGTTCGTTGAGTCATAGCTCCTGTGAACTTGTTTTCATCCTTAGATTTTGCAATTGCTGTTGTGGTTAAAGCGTTGTTCTTCTGTTTTTCATTTGCTTGAGTGCTGGTTGTTCCGCTAGTTGTTTGCTGATTGGTGTTTCTGTTGTGAATATTTTCACGATGAAGAAGAGTATGATGCTTTCTACCACATTGCTTGCATTTCAATCCATCACAATTTTCTGATCTGTGTCTCGGTCGCAGACAATTGAAACAGAGTTTTCTAACCTTTATCAGCTCTGCACGTTCCCTTACTGAAAGTTTCTTGAACTTTCCGCATTTGAAAATTTTTGTGCGTTTCTTTACAACATTCGCATTGTTGCTCGGAAGTCGCCAGATGTGTGTGCAAATGTCGTTGGTTCCCGTTCATTTGAGTTTTTGTCCCTCCTACTCCATTTGGTGCTGTTGCCTCGAGTGCTTGTGCGCGTTCCTCTAATAAAAGTCTGAGCTCTGCATACCTCTGAGGTTCCTTGCCTTTTGAAGACAGCTCCCATTGTTTTCCTGTCTCTGTAGGCAGCTTCTCACTGATCAAGTAAACAAAAAAATGTCTTGACTGTTGACTGGTTCTCCCAAATTCTGCTAGGCAAGTCAATGTTCAACCATTGCTTCAATTAAATTTCTTAAGTCTTTGGCATTATCGGTTGTCAGTGATCGATACGACACAATTGAATGCAGGTGTGTGCGAATGATGATCCTCTTGTTCTCGTATCTATTTATCAGAGTATTCATAGCAATGTCGAAGTTGTGATCGGTAACTGGTATCTAGGCAAGCAGTTTGGCAGCATCACCTTTTACAGATGCTTTCAGATACTGCAACTTCTGACTTCCTTGAAGAGAACTGTTGTCGATGACTGCTCCTTTGAACAAATTAAAGAACGAAGTCCATTCCATATGATTACCCGAAAAAACTGGCAGATTGAGTTTTGGTAACTTGATGTTGGCTGAGTTCCTCAAATCATCGGAGAGAGTTGGAGTAGATGGCGTTGAAGTATCTGCTGCTGTTGAAGGTCCCTCAAAACATTTCGTAAAGCGTTTGATTGCATCAATGTTCTGTGTCAACTTGTCATCAATTTCCCCGGACTCCAGAATGTCGTTGTCCAGTGCTTCCGCCTCCGTCAAGTTCTGTTGAAGTTCTTGGTTCTAAGTTACCAGAAAATTCTGCTTTCGGGTGAGAAGTGTCGCTACCTGATTTAGCATGTTGATGTCTGCTTCTGAAATGATGTCTAGGTCTTTTGAACTGATATTTTCAGCCTCATTGTTAAACCTTGTAGCAACGCTGCGGTGTGATCCCCGCGACTGTTTCTGCATTTCAAGATTGGACATTTTGACCTGCTGTTGTTTTTGAGGGCGTTTTTTCGTGTCTTTGATGCTGGTCTTTACTCGTGTTAGTTTCGTTTGTCTTTTTCGTGGATTTTGCTGTGCTGAAAGCTAAAAACATACTAAAAGAACGCAAAAGATGGGAAATCTGGTTTCACTTAATCCCCCCTTCAAAAAATGCGGCCAATTTTTGCGCGCGAACTTAGTGCTATTACTTCGGGGGAGCAAACCTAAACTAAAATTTTCGAGTTCTCCACGAGAACTGAGAAAGAGATTGTTTTCCCCGAAGTTTCAAAAAAAAGTTTTTGTAACCCTTGAGATATACTTCTCCAACTAGATAACTTTACCGGGTCTCAGAATTAGTTTAATCAACCTTGTTATACAAGTTAATCAACTTGTATAACATGAGGGGGGATGTGTTATCTAGTGGGGGTCCGCTTTTAACTTCCCCTTTAAGTTTCCCCTTTTAGATTTTTTGCTAAATTTTTTGAGAGAGTTAATGCTTTTGGTGCCAAATGCTTTGGCTATTTTAACCTTAACCTATTTGCGGTGCAACGTTAATTGAATCACTTGCTTAGATATGCTTTAGTATAACGCTTTATGCTTAAGAATCTCAAGCTCGAAAAGACCAAGTGAATGTGATAATATCATTTGAAATTATGAATATTTGGTTTCAGCATGTGGTTAATTATCATTGTTTTCCTCATCTTGCTCGGATAGCATTGAAGGTCATTTAATCAAAGGCTTTTGTAAATCGTAACAACTCTCATTGCCATAAAAATAGATGCATAACTTTTCGCTGAAATAACTCGTTAGCGTCTGATGAGATCACAGCCAAAATCTGAAACATTGACAAAACTGCTTTAGGATGAGACTACAATGTTTTCCGCCCTTTTCTCGCTATTGTTGTCTGAAAAATAGAGAGAACAGAATTGGTGACAGAAAAATTATCTTTAAAACACGCACGTGCACTTTATAAAATGCCGCAAGACGTCAGTCAAAAAGCTAGAAGTTTGCTTTCATTGACGTTCGACAGTTTAAAACGTGCAAGTTGCGTGTTTCAAGCAAAGTTACCTACCTCACTATGCAGAATTCGCTTCCGAATTCTGGCTTGATATCTCGAACAGCTACGCCAGAAGTTATAGGTAGAGTCACGTAACCTATACAATCAGTAGCTTCTAGTGGCATGTGTTATGCAATTGTTGTAACTGCAACAGAACATCTATTACAACTCGGTTGTTGTTACCCTTTCCGAGTTATTCCAAAACCCGCTTTTGCCTGGGAGAAAGAAGGCAATATAAACCGTGTGGTAATGTTTAATACACCATTCTCTTCTCAACACGGCTGCTATATGAAGAATGTCTTAAGCTATGCAACTTTTGTAATATAGCAACGAGAGTTGATTAAAGATTACAACAGGGATAATATTGCCAAGGTCTATTATTGATAACGTTTCGATGGCAATAAAAGTTTTCGGGAAATTAGTTGTAAAATGAGAAAAGTTTTCAAAAAATTAAAAAGTTCCTTCATGGTAAATTTGAAAAGGACTGATTAAATTTTACATTTATAGGGAACAGTCGCGAGTTATACGTAGCGTGTGGTTATGACCAGTTTGGAAGAAGACGATGTCTGCTTGAGCTCATCATTAACAACTTGACCAGGGTTATGGACAACGGACAGTATATGAGATTTGGGATAAGCGGACCTGACTGTGAGTCAAAATATGATTTAAATGTAGTTCTTTTCTAGACAGAGGTATAAGCTGGTTCAATTATCTAATTGTTCCGACCCCACTTTAGTGGGAGGGAGGAACTATATACTCAAGTGGTTTTTTTGTTCAGTCAATTTTCGCCGATCGATATATTCAACTTAGAGAGTTGTGAGTTGTGGGTGGTATCATTAAAAAGTCCGTCAAGCGTAGAATATTGAAGCTAAATTATATTTTGATTTTCAGTTTTCCGGGGAGATATCGAGGTTTAAAATTTCGTGAAAAAAACTGATTTCCGTTGTTTTTGTTCACATTTTCCGCAATTTTAGACCAAATCTTCGTTTAATTTGAAAAAAAATTGATAAATTTCTCAACAATTGTGTTATTGGTTTTGCTTCCAAGGCTAGAGGAGGATTGCTGCATGGTCTGATCCTTGTTTTTTGCTAAATTTGTGCTAAAATTTTTGAATTTCAAACTTTTTCATAAAAAATGTTGCCAAATAAACATTTATAGGCCACATTGTTTAACTTTGCCAGGAACAAAGACCTGAAAACTGCTAACACAATTTTTCAACTTGAAATAAGGGTCAATTTTCTTTAAACTTCCTATAAGGGTCTCCTTGAACTAAAAATTTGCTCCTTTTTTGATCATTTAACTCGATATGTATCCAAAATGCATCCTTTATTTTGAGCTATTGAAATATTTTATTTGCCTAACTATTTATTCGCAAATATTTGGAATTGAGTGTTTAGTTTACTGGTACGCACAGATATATCCGGGCCGTTTCTGTTCTCTTCGTGGGCTCCTATTGTTGTTGGGATTGTATTAAGTTACGGCCTTTTTTCAATTTTTTTGCAGTTTTTGTTTTTATGTTAATTACTGAATAGAATTAACATTTGTAAAAATTTGCAATTTCACAAAGTCCCCTTTTACAAAAAATGGGCTCCAATGGACATCATAATTAAGCTTTGAGTATGAGCTCATGCCTATAAAGTCTTCTACGAAGCCTTTTACAAAAACTTGAATAGAATTCTTTTGCTTTGCTTGCAATTTTTGTTCTTTTTGCAAACTCATGACTGTGTCTCACTCATCAAAAAATCTTATGGCCCGCTTTATTTGGCATCAGCA
Organism: Convolutriloba macropyga; assembly: GCF_964194025.1. Classification (NCBI taxonomy): domain Eukaryota; kingdom Metazoa; phylum Xenacoelomorpha; order Acoela; family Convolutidae; genus Convolutriloba; species Convolutriloba macropyga. The sequence continues at coordinate 2,162 of NW_027449651.1, read as the reverse complement.
AAATTAAACCAAGTTCTCAATTGATATCAGATGGCTCTCATTATTTTGTATTTATTTGCTTTGAAAAAAATATCAGTGAAATTTTGAACAATGCTTCTTTTATGTCATACTACTGTAGACCTGTTGCTTAATCTCAATAAATACAGCTCAGTTTTTTTTACCATGTGAAATAAAATCTAATTTTGTTAAAGGTTTAATCTCAAGTACTGGTTCTCGGCTTTGGTATTACGAGGTTCCAAAAAAGTGTGATTTTTCATGTTTGCCCATTTTGAGATTCAACATTTATCACTTGTCAAATTATCAATACAAAAAAACTGTTCAATCAACATTCATTGCGCACTGCAAAATTTATCAAAGTTCTCGGTGAATATCTTATGATTTTTATGACTGAGACAAAAATCTATCCCAAAAATTATAGGATTTTTAGTTTTTACCAGTGTTTGTTGTTTTTTTATAGTCGTTCACAAAATTTAGGATAAAGAAATACCTTTTTAAAAAAAGATACTCGAACCTTTGAAATTATTTCTTATTTCAACATGATCTGTCTTAGTTTCCGTATTGATCGGTGTTACCAAATCGGCTGAAGCAAATATTTTCTGTGTTGTTAATTTTGTTTAATTGATGTTTATATTCTTTAGACCATTGACATTCATAAGAATTGTTTTGAGTTTTTTCAATGCTCAGTTTTTCATCTTTACTTTTTTTTTACAAAGAGGACCGATACTTAATCGAATGAGACCTAATTTATCATGTGACTCAAAATTAATATTGTTTTTAATATCTCATAGATTTAATGGTTCCAATACTGTGGTTTCAGAATTTATTTTGAAACCACAGTATTGGTTTGCACGAATTGGTTTACCATGTGATTCAAAATTAATATTGTTTTTAATATCTCATAGCTTTATTGGTTCCAATACTGTGGTTTCAAAATTCATGTTGAAACCACAGTATTGGTTTGCACGTATTGGTTTACCATGTGATTCATAATTAATATTGTTTTTAATATCTCATAGCTTTTTTGGTTCCAATACTCTGGTTTCAAAATTTATGTTAAATTTTGATTTCTAGCTGTTTTCATTGTTTTGGTAGTCTTTTGACTTCGCCCAATTGTTATCAAACTTAATTGTTCTCCATTGGAGTTCCAAGTCTATTCGTTTTTTGTTGAAAAATTTGAGTTTTCGTGACTATTGAAAACATTTCTTTTAAAAAAATCAATTGATTTATCAGCCTTTTAATTTTTATACTCTTTCTTTCAAACATAGCTTAGCCTCTGCAGAGAAAGGCCGTATCCTTTTTGGTGCAAACCAAATTGATTTTTTAATTTGTTTTGTTTTCAACCGGTGGCTTCCTGGCTTTGATATAATTCATTATAATTTTAAAAAAATGCGATTTTGGATGTCTGCGACTTCTGAGTTTTTGAGGCTGTTCTTTGCTTTTTTGCGGCAATAACAAACTAACGGCAAAACTAACAATGAAAACATCCAGTTGACATTGAAAGATTGCATAATTGATTTTATATTGTGTTCGGTGAATTGATTCTTTTTTTAAGGGCTGAAACACAGTATTCTTTCTAAATTATTTAATTTTGGTAAAAAGATTTTGCCTTCTTTTGTTGTTCTTGAAGTCGTATAACATTATCTGGATAATGAAACATTCAAATTGCTTCTTTAAAGGAAATAAATTATTAGGTTCAATTTGCTCCATCAATTATACACCAAAAAGTATATATGAACTTTAAATTGGTTTCAGTTGATACCGTATTGTTTTTTTTCGCTTAGAAAATAATCAATTTTCAAACAAATAGAAATTTATTTATGAATTTTGGTCTTTCTGCAAATATAATTGTGACGATCTCATTAAGGAGAGATGTCATATTATTTTAGTAACGTAGATGTCAGTTTGTTTATCTCTGAGCCATTTTGATTTGTTATTCTCTTATAATTATAGACATCTAGTTAGGTGTGTAAATATTTGTTTGTTTTTAAAAAATTACGTTTGTTTTGTCTCGTTTTTTCATCAATTGCAAGTTTCATCAAGCTTCTAATGCGAAGACTTTCATTCAGTGGTTTTTTGAACAATATATGACTCTTTGAAAGTTTTCAATCTCTTCCTCATTTGGTACATCATTAAGTAAGGAATGTAGATGAGCCTGGTCGTGA
>NW_027449650.1:0-15840 GCF_964194025.1 Convolutriloba macropyga | reverse complement strand
ATATATATATATATACTGCAAACTGTAGAACTGTAAACTGTTCTATAGTGACTCGTTTACGGAATTATCAAATTTGCACGTTTTCATCAAATCCATTGATTGTTGCTCATTGTCTTTTTGTAGAGTTGTATAGAATCTCACTTATCATATTCCTTCCAACCGGAATAAATGCTCGCCTTTTCCAGATTGTTTTCATCACTGATAGTAAAATTTGCTTTGGCAAGCTTAACTGCTTTTCACTTTTTGAAATTCGTTCAGGTTATTTTCAATTGAGTTATAGATTAAAAGCTGATAATTTTCTGTGATACATGATTATATTTGTTGGTTGATTCGTGGCGCTAATCATTTAAGTTTTTCCTAGTTTTAATTTAGTTTCTTTTTGGTTGGTAAATCCTAAATTTATTTCAGTTCATGTTGAAGATAACATTTAGTTGTTCAATCCATATTAATTTGTTGACATGAATCATTGTCTGTGCATGAAAACTATTTCGTTTTAATTTACCGCATATTTCCGAATTTGTTTCTGTTCACATACTCATTGCATGATCAAAACGATTATCAAATTTCTGTTTAGTCTTAATTTCATTCTTCTGCAGTTTATTCCAATTTTCAGTTGAACCTCTTTCCAACTAACTTATGCCCCGCAAACTAGCCAATCTAAAGCACAAAAAGATCTAGTCTTTCGCTAAGTGAACCAATACTCCAAAGTCAACACTCGTGTTCGTGGAGCAAATACAACCTAAATTTTGTCTCAGAATTCTTAAAAGTCTAACGAACAAAATCAAACGAGATTTCCCGTCGTGAAAGCACCTATTTCTCCAGAAAAGGCTAGATTGGATTCACCAATAATTCAGCAATAATATACATTACTGATTTCTGTATGACATGGCGCAGTCAGCTTGAGAGTTCCAAAAGACACTCGGGTCTATTAAGCCATTCTGGGAGAGAGCAACCACAGATCCCCCAATCAGATGGGAAAAATGTTGAATTCAAGTCAAACAGGGAAATTTGGCAGGAGAAATCATAACATTGGATACACTCCTTGAGCAAAAATCAACACAAGTTCGACTAACTCCTGAACCAGGGTATGAAACAACAATTGCAGATGCAACAGAACAAACGGAAAGAGAGTGGCAAACAAGAAACAGCCAACTCAAACTCCAATGGGACCTAAATTGTCAGAAATTCACCAAAGCAGGTGTTCTCTTTTGGGAACGTCCGTGGACACTATGCGACAAGAAGTGCGTCTCTCTTCTCTACCGTAGCCTTGGCACTGAAGGCCTCAGAATTTTGACACGAAAATTTCCAGAAGATAACAACTAAGAAATAACGACGCTAAATTTGTGTGAAATTTTGGAAATAGCTTTCATCCGACCCCGCTCATTGCTCATTATGTTTTCTTCTCAAGAGAACAAAACTAGGGGGAGAAGGTTGAAGAATTCTATAGCACTGTGAAGGAGCTCGCCAAAAATTGTGAATTTGAGAACCGCTAGTGTCCCATTGTTCTGGACATTTATATTACAAATATGCTCGATGATGACATACAGCGCGAACTCTTGCGGTGTAATGTCGAATCAGAAAGAGCTCTCAGCGTTGCATTTAACATGGAATACGAACATCAAAATCAACAGCGGTTTTCGTCTAACGAGACAAATAGTGTAAATGTGGTCTATTACAATTCAATCGATTCCGCGGTGCGAATGTACGTAACCAACAGAGAGAAAACCACCCTATACAAAAATTTTTTCAACCGACACTGTGAAGACACTATATGAACTTTGAAAACGTTGATTTAAAATTACGATTGGCGGAATCTACAACGAAAAACACGGTAGCAGACAGATTTATTAGACCTATTTCAGGACGCGATTTATTCCACCAATGAGGTAAAACTATCATGCAAAAACGTTGTTCTAAAGTTGAAATCAATCACACTGATCCATCATGCACCATAAAAAAGTCAATTGCAAAAGAGTTCCTGGAATTGATAAAAAGAATTGCCAAATCAAAACATCACACAGAAAAATAAAAAGTTCACATGAACTACCAATTAACTCACCAAAAAGGACGAAAGTTATCAATTCATTTATAAACCAAAATTAAAGTTGAACTTGAAAGTTGACGTATGGAGGACACACCGAAAAATTTTTGAATCTGTTCTAATCAATTTGTCATTTCACCCACAGTAATAAAAGTCGAAAAGGATCAGTCAATTAAAAAAGCCCTTGACAAAAAGATTTTACTCAAATCAGTGCAATCAATTCAAAAAATCATAGACCAAATGCCGAACATTTGCTCCATAATTCAAACGCTTTCACAAATCCTACCAAATGAGACAGCATATTTTACTACAGTCACGTAGCAATACATGTATAGCCAACTCAATTTACATGCTAATACGGCCCGCCATTGTAACTTCAATTTATTAAGCGGTGATATGACTGGAACATATCGCTTCCAAACGGGTTTTTGTGCCCTAACAGATATGCCGGCCGAGTTTAAAAGGCCATTGATAGCACATTAACGGGACTCACTAAAACTTGTTGTTTTCTGTATGATACTTTAATAGTAAGTAGAGGACGCATTGAAGATAATTTGCAGCTTGTTAGAAATGTCTCATAAAGAAAGATGAACAAAAACTCAGATTAATCTAGCGAAATGTCAACTCAAAAAAACTCAAATCAAATGGCTTGGACACCGGATTACACAATCGGAAAAACCCTATTGCCAAATAAATTGGCTGCACTTCGACAACTCACCTAACAGACAAGATAAAAAAATACGATCATTTAAGGGCTCCGTTCATCATCTTCGTAAATTTATACCAAATTTATCTCAACTATGCTACCCTTGAAGACCGGCTTTGAATAAAAACAAAACATATTTGGACCAACTAACATGCAAACACTTCAAACAGATTAAAGAAAAAATTGCTCAAGCTGCAGAAAACAAACATTTCAATCAGAATTTATGGACACGAATAAAATTTGACGCCTCCAGAAAAAGTCTTGATGAGCTTTAGAACAAAGTACTTCTGACGGTCAGAAAATTATTGCATTTGCCTCCGTTTCCTTAACACCTTTGAAGAACGATATAGCATTAAGGAACTTCAAAACATTGGGCGTAGTCTCGTCAATCGAACATTCACCGTCTTCAAGGATCATAGAGCTTTACTTTTTTTGAAGAAAATAGAGCAAATTAGTCGTATAATAGTCGCCTCAAAAGATGAATCGACGGTTTACTTCCCTGTGACTTCTCCATCGACCACCTTAGTGGTTCCAAAATGAGTTTTGTGGGTTAAATTTTGCGTGAATTGCAACACGAAGCTCTTAATAGATCAATTTTCCAAAAACAATTTATTGCCACTAAATTGCACGCAATTAAACGCAGCGCGAAACGCTTTTATTTGATTTCCAAAAATTATACTCTTTTCATGGAGCAAAAAGCGGTGTTTAAATCGGCCGCAAATCATAAAAATACCAGCGGCAAAATAAGTAGTGAATTTGCTGCCTGAAAGCAAGAATTTTCCTTAATTAGCAATACTGACAACATGATCATCGAAATAAACGCCAATCATTGTAATAATAAAAATATCATCAATGCGACCCACCTACCAAACTCGCCTTTTGCTTTTAACCACCCTATAAATCAGTAGTTTCCAAATACTTCAAAAATTCAAGGAAATGCCCATGCATTTCATACAGTATTAATGATGTCAATTTCCGATGATGAAATGGAGCACAACATCCGTCAAACTACGGCTTTTAAAGTGAGAGTTGCTGATGAAGCTCGATCTTCAAATGCAGCGCAAAATACAACCACTCCTTCTACAGCCAAAACGGACACAACGAAAGTCATCAACACATTATCTACAGACGACCTCTTCACGAACTTATTCCACTTCGCCTCGTCCAAAGTCTTATTTTACACCCTAATGGCTAGCGTGAATTCCAAAGACACAATTCACAAAGAAGTTAGTGATTGCATCATCACGGACAAAAATGACAGATGCAGGAAGATCTCCGCATACATGCATAGCCATTAGGAGGACTTGCATGTGAAAAACGGCTGTATTTGCGTCGACGATAGAATAGCAATTTCCAATTCCATCCAGGAAGCCGAGTCAATTCATGCGACGCAACCTGGAAGTTGCGGTTTGACCGATATGGCCATACTTGCATGGTGGCCATGCTTGCTTTTCCACCTGCTGTCAAAGACAACCAAGCGCAACCCCGGTATAGAAGCTGATAACAATTTAAAATCAATTATTCCTACTAGTGAATGGGCACCATTGAAGATATGTAAACTTTCTAATGAAGAAATTCGGATAGATTTGGTGGGACCTATTTATAACGAGAAAGATCAAGAAGTTTAATTCCATGGATGTATGGACGTTTTTCAAAATTTCCATTGGGCGAAATACCTGATAGAGCAAATGCACATAATGTTCTAAAGGTTCTTCAAAACTACGTATTTTTGCATGGCATACCACGTTCAATAAGATTAGATCAAACTAAGTGTCAAATTGGACTGCAAATAAAGTTATTTATTTAGAAACCATAATGAAACACAACTCTCTGTAGCTCCAATTCACGACCACAGAGCAAACGGCTTAGTCGAGAGGCTAATTTAAACATTTCAAAGCCGTTTAGTATGTATGAAAACAGCGGCTCAGAACAACTTTAGTTGTAAGGCTTCAATAAAATCACTAGCTTACCAGATACGAATAGGTCGTCAAAACACCATTAAACTTTCACCGCTTGAAGCACGTTTGGGACGCAAAACTTATACACTTCTTAGTAAAATAACTAAGAAAACAAATCAAAATACTCTAACAGATGAAACCAATTTAAATGATTGTTTGGACAGTTTTTTCTTGACACAGTTTGCTGGGACGAGTTCAACCCAGAAAACAATGTGGACGATGGTACCGGAAGTGATGTGGACTTTGAGATCAGAAAAAACACCATCACACAGGAGCAAATGAAGTAACGACGACCAAGATCAAGAAATTCGAGTGAACTCATGCCCAAAAACTTGACTTCATGTACCCCGAAAACACGTTCTTTTGTCACTAAATTAGCAAAGCAGATTGCCAAGAGAAAATTGGTCCAAAAAAACCTTAGATGGATTATAGAAAGTCCTAGTAGCACCCGGCTCTTCAGTTTTCGAAAGCGACGAACACACATCAATCATTAAAGAGCGCGGCAAACGCGAAGTCACAATCAGCAACTCTGATTTAGAAAAATTTTGGACGAAAACTGATCGGCAAAGGGACCTCAAGGATTACACTAACGGACGACCGAAAGGACCCACGGGCAAAACCACGGAACTGTTAATTGCAAAACATGCTCTTAATGAGCGAAAGAAGATCGAAGATGGCAAAAAGATCAGACACCACAGAATCACCGACAACTCAAGCTGCGTCTCATCACTTATACTCCACTTATACAGTCAACATCAACAACCGTGGGACACATCATTAAAAAAAAACAACACAACAACCCAAACGAAAGATAACGTCTAAGACAAATCAACAATCTTCTAGCAAGCGTCAACGAACATCCCATTGGTCACAGAATCTGATGAACTCATAAACTCCGAAAAAACGTGTCCTTCGACTGTAACATCTGAAAAAGCACCTTCTTGCCCAATATTTTGTCAATTAATCAGGCAAAAGCAAACTTAAAATAGGACAACGGTTTCAACAATTCAACGGACAGCTGAACAAAACCTAGATGGTCCAATAACTGATTTACAACTAGTAACATGTTCCCAGCATGCGCCTTATCCAACACAAGACTATGTCTCCCCAACTGCGGAGCTGCCGAAGCAAGCGGGATTGTGAAAAAAGCTGAATGCGCCTCGCATTCGGAATTTGATTAGACAATTACAACCTCGCTGAAAAACAAAATTTTATTACTACAGAAATCCAGCAATTTTTTTTACTAACCTTCGGTAATTCGTGGCGCTATTCCCTTAGATTTTCTTTAGTTTAATTTTTTTCTTTTTTTTTAAATCCTTTTGTTTTCAAGGAATGTTGAAGTTCAAATTATGTTGTTTAATCATTATTAATTCTTGACATGAATCATTGTCTGAGCATGCAGACTACTTCTTTACCACGATTTTCCAAATTTGTTTCTGTTCACATTTTTTTGCATGATTAGAATGATTATCAATTTTCTGTTTGGTCCTAATTTCATTCTTTTGCAATTTATTCTAAATTGGTTGCAAATCGGTGTTAAACTCGGCCGCATATCATTTAAATAACAGCGACAAAATAGGTAGTGAACTTTCTGCCTGAAAGCGAGAATTTTCCTAAATTAGCAATACTGACAACATGATCATCGAAATAAACGCCAATCACTGTAATATTTAAAATATCAACAATGCAACCCACATACCAATCTCGCCTTTTGCTTTTAACCACCCTACAAATCAGTAGTTTCCAAATACTTCGAAATTTCTAGGAAAGGCCCATGCATTTCATACAGTCTTAATGATGTCAGTTTCCGATGATGAAATGTTGCACAATATCCGTCAAACTACGGCTTCTAAAATGAGATTTGCTGATGAAGCTCGACCTTCAGATGCAGCGCAAAATACAACCACTCCTTCGACAACCAAAACGGACACAACGAATGTCACCATCACATCTTCTACGGACGACCTCTTCACAGACTCATTCTACTTCGCCTCGTCCAAAGTCTTCTCTTACACCCTAATGGCTAGCTTAATATTCAAAGACACCATTCACAAAGAACTTGGTGATTGCCTCATCACAGACAAAGATGACAGATGCAGGAAGAACAGCGCATACATGCAAAGCCATTGGGAGGACTTACATGTGAAGAACGGCTGTAATTGCGTCAACGATAGAATAGCAATTCCCAATTCCATCAAGGACGCATACATCGAGGCAAGTCATGCGACGTACCCTGGAAGTTGGGATTTGACCGATATTGCCATACATGCATGGTGGCCATACTTGCATCGCGACCTGTTGTCAAAGACAACCAAGCGCAACCCCGGTATAATAATCGTTACCAATTTAAAACATATTATTCCTACTAGCGAATTGGCACCCTTAAAGTTATATAAACTTTCTAATGAAGAAGTTCCGATAGATTTCGGTGGAGCTATTTTAACGAGAAAGACCAAGAAGTTGAATTCCTTGCATGTATGGACCGTTTTCCAAAAATTTCCATTGGCCGAAATAGTTGATAGAGCAAATGCACATAATGTTTTAAAGGTTCTTCAAGACTACGTATTGTTGCATGGCATACCATGTTCAATAGGATTAGATCAAGCTAAGTGTCAAATTGGACTGCGAGTAAAGTCATTTTGTAACCATAATAATACACAGCTCTTTGAAGCACCAATTCACGACCACAAAGCAGTCGAGAGGCTAAGTTATTATTGAAAAGCCAAAAGCAATATAGCATGTATAAAAACAGCTGCGAGAGAAAACCTTTATTTTCAGTCTTCAATATAATCAATAACTTACCAGCTACGAATTCGCCGTCAAAACACCATTAACCTTTCACCGCTTGAAGCACGTTTTGGACGCAAAGCAAATACTCTTCTAGAAATATATTTAAGGAACTAAATAAAAATAGTCTAACAGATGAAATCAATTTAAATGAATATTTAGATCTTGAAACAGTTCGTTGGGACGAGCTCAACCCAGAAAACAGATGGGACATTGGTAACAGAAGTGATGTTGACTTTGAGATCAGAAGAAACACCATCACACCGGACCAAAAGACGTAAAGGCGACCCAAAGTCGAGTTATCTCACAACCAAAAACATGACTTTCTGTACCCCGAACAGAAGTTCGTTTGTCACTGAAATTATTAAAGGGGATTCCCAAGAAAAAACGGTACAAAAAGAGCATAGATGGATTATAGGAAATCCAAGTAGCACCCGGGTCTTCAGTTTTCGAAAGCGACGAACACACATCAATCATTAAAGAGCGCGGCAAACGCGAAGTCACAATCAGCAACTCTGATTTAGAAAAATTTTGGACGAAAACTGATCGGCAAAGGGACCTCAAGGATTACACTAACAGACAAACGAAAGGACCCACGGGCAAAACCACGGAACTGTTAATTGCAAAACATGCTCGTAATGAGCGAAAGAAGATAGAAGATGGCAAAAAGATCAGATATCACAGAATCCCGGACGACTCAAGCTGTGTCTCTTCACTGATACTCCACTTATACAGTCAACATCAACAATAGTGGGACACATCATTAAAAAAACAACACAACGACCCAAACGAAAGATAATGTCTAAGACAAATCAACAATCTTCTAGCAAGCGTCAACGAACATCCCCATCGGTCACAAAATCTGATGCACACTTGAATTCTGGAAAAACATGTTTATGTGCATTTGGTGATTCGTGGCGCTATTCATTTAGATTTTCCTAATTTAAATTATTTCTTTTTTTTTAAATCCTAATTTTATTTCAGTTCATGTTGAATATCAAATTTAGTTGTTTCATCGCCAATGATTTTTGACATGAATCATTGTCTTTGCATGCAGACTGCTTCTTTTTACTCTATCGCAATTTTCCTAATTTGTTTCTGTTCACATATATTTTGCTTGATCAGATTGATGATCAAATTTCTGTTTGTTCTGAATTTCATTCTTTTGCAATTTATTCCAAATTTCAGTTGAACCTCTTTCCAACTTACTTTCGGTCCGCAAACTAGTTAATCTAAAGCTAATCTAAAACCCTGTTCTTTCGCTAAGCGAATGAATACTCCAAAGTCAACAATCGTTTTTGCGGAGCGAACACAACCTAAATTTTGTCTCCGTTTTAGTAAAATTATAACAAACAAAAAAATGTGATTTATCGTTTTGAAAGCACCCAATTCTCCAGATTAAGCTAAATTGGTTTTCGTTCAGCAAATTCACAGAGTGTTCAGAACGGATTTCTGTAGGACAATTGAGTTGTAGATTAAAAACGGATAAGTTTCTTTTTGTTTTTACACGCTCTATGCCTCGAGCCTTTGCATTCTAAAAAAAAGCATCTTCTTTAATTTTGTAACGAAATTTCTATTTTCTCTTAAGGAAGGTTACATCGCTAATCAGCGCTAACTCCTTTTCAAAATTCACATGCAGTAGACCTCGTAATATCAAGGTTAAAATCGTTGAAAACAAGATTTTTAAGCTGCATAAGCTCTGATGTGCGAACTTTGTATTCGGTATGTACTTATCCTATGGCACCTTTCTGTCATTTTTTGTATTCTGGATCTTGATCAGTTCTTTTTATAGAATGCCATTAAAAGCATTAGAATGCCTCAGAGTGTGCAGTCACGATAATATCAAAGTTTTTTTCGCATTTGCGCGATATTTGATTTTTCTACAAAATTGCTTTGTCCAAACTAAAATGTTTCACAGCATATGGACAAATTATATTGCGCAAATCCCAAACGTTTGATTTTCTTGCTAACATGCAGACAAATTTTTCTCTCTTTTGTGGTATTACCTACAATTATGGACTCTCCTTTATTCATCTCAAGCTGGGTATCCTAAAGATTCGAATGCATCTATGAATGTTTCCGAAGACTTGTAAAGCTTCTTTGCCATGCAAACAACATCACCCGCGTGGGTATTTATTTTTCTCTTGCTAGTGTTAGGGATTGGCTGCATTTTTCAATTTGTTGATTTATGTGTTCAAAATATAGCCCAAAAAGAAGGGGAGAGAGAGAGAGAGAGAGAGAGAGAGAGAGAATCTCCTCCTCCGACGCCCCTTTTTATGTGCATTTCTTTTTTGAGAATCCTATATATTTTATTGGTCGATGTTGTTTGCTTGTAAGTCGTTCTAATGGCGCTAACAAACAATTTTGGGTTGTCCATATAGCTTCTAAGAAACAAAGAGGTGAAGCAAAAGTCAAGTTTGTCAAAAATTTTAGTGACATCACTGGAAATTCGTTATCCACTTCTTTTCATCATAGATAAATTTAATACGAAGTATTTTATAGCTGCACGTATTTGACTCTATTTGCAAAATATGCTTAAAGCGAACTGCAGTTAATTCAAAGAAAACTTGGTTTCTTCCTGCTTTCTAACACGTGTGACAGTATTTTTGATCAATGTTCATAAGGTAATGGGGCAAAAATCTCATTTTGGCAATGCTTTTCCGGCTTTGGCAACTTTTTTGTAATTGCATAAAAGAAGAAACTTGTTTTTTTCAAGCGCTCAAATCTTTTACTAGAGAATGGACCCGTACCTAGCTGCAAGTGCGTTTCAGTACCGGCCAGTATAAATGCAATTTCTCATCATTACTCTTGGGCCAATTGTAAAGGTGAAGTTCAGTACGGGGATTGAGCGCAAAATCTATCGCTACCTTGCCGTTTATCCTCCTTTCTTGGCCACCATGACTGGTGAAATGTTTTCTTTTGCGCCGTTAATATACGCCTGAATGAAGCGAATTTCAAGCGAGAAAGGGAGCAAAATGTATTAAATAGGAAACTTGCACTTACATTTGCCTAGTACTGATTTACACTTGGAGTCCGGTACGAGGAATACTTGAACTCGCTGAATTGTGAGAGTTTTGAATAAAATACTTGTTTAAACATCTGCACCCGAAGCATTTGTTGAGATCATGATTTCAATAGCTCATTCAATCTCAATTTCACTGAAAGGTAATGAAATTTGTACTATTTCACTTCCTGTGAGAATTGTTTTCCCTTTGTTCCGAATTTTCCAGTTACCTTCTTCTTGGTATTTTGTGTATTTGTGTAAAAACCTAATAATACAAAAATTCTTTAATATAGTGCGCTTTTAACATTTTATAAAAGTTGAGTTTGAAATTGAATTTTTTTTGGTATTTTTTTCCAATTTGCCTTTCAATTAGTGTTTTTGTATTCTGAGAGCTGGATGAGGTTCAATTGGAAATTCTTAATCTTTTGCTGTAAAGCTTGATTTGTGCAAATATCTTTGTGCATTGATTTACAATTATCGTATCAAAAATTAAAACACAAATATCGTATCGCAATCAGCATTCAGTGATTTAAGCAGGGACAACTTTTTGTTTTTATGATAGTAAAGCTCTGACTTTCGGTATCAAAAATATAATCAGTTGTGATAAAATTTCTGTTTTATAATCTGGATGTGTGTAGTTTTTTCCTTTCAAAACATCTTCTAAATCATCCAAAAAGTAAGGTATAAAAACTTGTCCGTTTTTGTTTCCGGTTGTTTTAACGTGTCATGTCCATTTTTACAAATTTTTGCTTCTAGTGGTCTTCATATCACATGTTTCGTTTAATTCTCCTAACAAGATTATCTCGTCCATTACATCTCAGTGTCCATTACACGTCATGGTGGTAACATGAGCTCTTCTATTGAAACATTGTTTTCACCTGCATATAGAAGTCACCAATATAAAGTTTTCCAGACAGCAATTCGATGTGTTGACGAAATTTAATGGAGTGAAGCAAAAAAACCTATCGTTTTCGTCAGCAGTACGAACCGAACTCTCAACTTTTGGAAAGACATTATTTAGTTCATACAATTAATGAATGTTTTTTTCTGCTGTGTTTTTTGTTACTTTTTGTTTCTTGCATACATGGAACCAAAAGGCAAGTTTTTTATTCTGTTCTTACAATTTCTATTGCTGCAATGAATTTGGTATTGTTCCTCATCACGCATATCTTTAAAACAGTTACAGTTTCGTTCTCATCACAATTGTTGTTGGTTTCAGCCCCAAGTGCACATTTTGGCAATCTCTCAGCCTCCCTAAGTATCTGCTGCTGTGAAAAAATTTATGGCACTTGACTTTTCTTTTTTAAATTTCCATTTGACGTGTTGAAATTGTAGGTTTTTTTCGGTGTTTCGTATGCGTAGCTGTCACCACAGATTGTTTCGTCAAGAATAATTTCAGCACGTTCTGCTTTGCATTTTGTGTCGCTTTCTACTTCCTCCTCTATTTGTTCACTTGAAATAGATACTTTTTGCTCGATTTATTTTTGCTCATTTTGTTTTCTGTTTTCCGTCTCATTCGCCTTAAGTTTCTTTATGACATCATTCTCTATAGTTTCTTCGTCGGTTGCGAGTTTCACAAAAAGTTAGGCTTGGTACAGAAAAGGTGATAGGAGAATCACACCATTTTCTTGTTTCATATGCCCCAGTATTAGATGACAATTTTTAAAATTTTTTCTGCTTCCTCGCTAGGTAATGTAACGTTCAGAAAGGCCTCAGCAGTAAATAAGGACCAATTCTCAGTGTAATGTTTTATTGGTTTGAGCCCTCGAATAAGCACATCTTTGGGAAATTCCATCAATTAGACGATTGTTGATTCATAGCTTTTAGGTTGTTTATCTTCACATTCACTGTTTTTTGGTTAATAAAATAACTGTTCACCCTAAGACCGATGAAGCGTTCTTTCTGCATCGGAAGACACGGATTTTACTAGCATTGCGGGCAGTTTTCTCAAAATATATATTTTTTCATCCAACCAAACTTAAAGTGCGTAAATTTCTACGTCTAGTTTCTGAGGAAGTTTTTGAAATTGTCAAGTAGCTTAGTAAATTTGCTGGAAACGACCTTAAATAGCTTGCTAGGCGGCAATTCGTGTACGCTTCTTTTAAAGTTTTTGGTGTGGCAGAATACTCTTTTGTGAATGGCTTCTTTTGTTTTGTAAAAAGTCACTTCAGTTTGTACTGAACGATTTTTTTACTATGTGTTTGTATGACACAGTGCAATTGGTTGTTTCATCCTTTTCATATGAGTTGCGGACAACAGAAAGATAGATAAAAAATAAGCGCTTTCATTGGCTGGGGACTCCTGGGCAAATTTGTACCCCTTACGGCGCACTCTTTGTATGAAGCAACTCTTTACTAAAACCTGACTTCAGGTTTTCCGGTTAGAAGAATCAGTGTTAGCGCAAAATCTGTGTCTCCGAGTCTAACCTTATACTCAAGAATGCTTGTTTCTATCAAGTCGGTGTGCAAATACAACAATTAGGATAACAAAGAGATACTTTAATTTCATTTTAATCATTTTAATCATATTAACCAAGTCATTATTACTTTCAAAAAATCAACTTTCTACAGTAAAAACAAGAGGGTCGACTTTTCTGAGTGTTGTGGCTATTCAGTTTCCCTTTGTTTCTCACCCAACAAAAGTAACCATCTAGCTCATAATAGTACTATTTTTAGCATCAAAGTTTACCACAAAAATTGGGCTATCAACAATCACAATCACACAAGTGATTGCGACTAAACTGCTAAAGCTCATAAAATTTTTGGTGAGTTACTTGGAACCAGCAAGTGCTGACGATTATGCGCTCACTTAATTGTACTTGTCAACTCTCCGATTGCGGCCCAACTCTCAGATCCCTTTAAATTTTACAACTTTCTCTGACATGCAAATGTCCAGAGTCCAAGGCGGTCATTCAACATTGAATGTACCATTGACACAACCGGAGCTGGCGTTACTGGTAAAACCATTTAAGATAACTGGTAAAACCTGGTTGATAACTGGTTGATAAGTTAAAAATCTCCCAATAATTTCCGCAAAAATTCGTAATTTAAAAAAAAATTTAACGACTTGACTCAAAAGTTATTTAAGAAAAATGCTAAAGTTTTGCTACTTGTAAAGGCTAATTATCGATTATTTTAAGTAGTAATATAGTACCTGTGTGAGTATCTTGCATAATTTTGGCGTCTCCGAGCAAATATCTTACATCATTCCGACAATTCCAAGCGTGGATTTTGTTTTATGCGATTTCATCTGTCGCTTTTACATAACTTGAACACTTAGATCTGTATAGACTCAAAGAACACTACTCTTGCTTGGCTTTCGTCATTTCTACCACTTCACCACAATACCTTACTTCTCTGAAGAAATGTATTTTTTATGATTTGAACTTTAAATTCAAAAGTTTTATATGATGAAGATTTGCGTCAATTTTTTGAGGTGTCTGAACTTTTTTATGAGTAGCAATTTAACAAATTAACCTTTATGCGTCGATATCAGATAAATATTGCGTTTGAGGTGCTGATCTTACATATTTTCAGCGTTTCTAGGCATAGATTCTACATTTTTGCGCTTTCTCAGCACATAAATGTGTGAATTTCTCAGCACATTTATCACTTCTACGGGGCTGTAGATGCAATTTTCCAATCTCTGTCTGTCTGATTTGATCCGCTGACCTCATGCCTGCTTGCCAGCTTTTCTGTCACTATGCTATCATACCTTAAATTTCATATGAAAAATCCTCTTAAATCGAAGTCTCCTTCACGGATGAATCGTGGTGGTCGTGGTGTTTTAGTTGAAACCTTGAAATGCGTTTAAATCTGTTAAAAATTAGCCGCCATTTTCTATGGAGAAAACTTGTAATCCAGTTTTGTCCGCAACGCGACCATGAACATAGCCGTACCAGTCTACCTGCTCTTGCCCCTTTTCTCGTTTCTCAAGAGTAACTTTGACGTGGAGAGGACATTCTAATGATGCACTATGAAAACAAAAAACACAAAAAAAACAATGGCATGAAGGCAGAAAATCATAATCATGTATGGTCAACTCAAAAAATGCTAATCAGGCTCAAGCCTCAAGAAAAATGACACTAATTGAACAATGAGTAATTTTTCCGAATTAAGAAAAACAGCGCAAAAAATATCGAAAAGTTTTAAATTTTTCAAAATTTTCAAATCTTTTTCAATGTACGTATGGACAGAAATTGATCTCTGTCAACAAATTTTCAAAATTGCATTTTTACTACCTGAAAAAGTTGGAAAATTGCAAAATTGTGTCATTCAAAAACTTTGAATTTACAGACACCCTGGCACGTTAAATTTAGGCCTCCTGGTAAAAAACATTAATGCTTATAGAGACCTTGATGTAAATTTAAATGCAAAACAGCAAAAGTAAAAAAAAGTTCCATTCGACGCAGACCGTATGTGGAATGAAAACTACTATGACATTTTGTGCTGAAGTTTTTCAATTGCTTTTTGATTAGGAGTTTAAGAATTTTTTGTCAATAATTTAGGGAAAACAGAAGAATAACTAACGTATTTCGAAAAGTAAAACTGCGGGATGAACAATATGTAGATTTGCATACGTTCACAATAATTTCGGCTTGATTTGAACAATCTTCCCAACGCCAATAAAACCATTGTTCTGAACATTGAAAACCACATAATTGCAGACATATCAACGAAAAAGTTTGATTCCTTCTAGCCATGGTTGACCAAAAGTTCCCGACGATGCACGCCTTATGTGCAAAAAAAAATTTTCATGAGACCTCCATCCATTGTCCTCTGATATCCATACATAGATTTTAGCAAAAAACAAAAAATTGCATTTTGTTAAGGTCTACGCTTTTAATGACCAAAAGTATGCAAGGTTAGTGCATAAAAAAGTCAATATTTCAAAAGATATGCTCTTAGAAAGCTCAAAAAATTTGTGCGGTTTTACTTTTAGAAAAGCCAGAAATATCTGAGGTATACGCTCAGGAAATTCAGAATAATCTAAACACAAAGCTTTATCCTTTTGAAAGAGCTGTTAGTAGTTTATGTCTGGCAATTAATTCAAAGCACTAAGTGTTACATAATTTCAACGCATTCGAGCCCCTCATTCAATTTTTTTTTCGAAATTAATGAGCTTAACATAGGCACTTGTTGTTTTGGTGAAAAAAGTGAAAACTTGGTAAAAGGCTTGAGAGTTGATGATGCTAAAAATAGAGGAGCTAGACAAAAGAGGTTTTGAGAGTACTCAAATAACAAAACAGTAAAAAAAAAATTATTGATGACATATCAACCTTTCCAAAGACATCGTATGAATGTGAAAGTGAAATAGGCATCAGCAGTGGCATAACATCGTTGTT
>NW_027449649.1:0-18149 GCF_964194025.1 Convolutriloba macropyga | reverse complement strand
AAATTAGTCCAAACATTTTGACTTGCTAGTCCAGATGACTGAGTAGGAATAAGTTGGACTGGTGAACAGGATATTTTTGAATATATTTTCAACGGTTTTTCTCCTCACAATGGATGTCCCTTGTTATAATAAACGCTGTTTCCATCGTTCTTCAAAAATCGTAAGTTGAGACTTCAAATATTACTGCATGGGGGTACTTGCGATTGAAAGTCCTCCTCCTTCAAGTTCAGGTGCTTAAGTAGAGATGTGGAACACACGTTTGTTCACTCATCTCCCGAGGTTTTTCGCATCATATTTTTCCTGCATTTTGAGTTTTCTTGCATTGCAACTCCCAATACAATTTGAGTAGATATTTTCTCGCATTTCTGTCTCTTTCCGTTGGCTCCTTAGGGTTTTCCATGGCTTGTTTGTACATAGTTTCGGGGGATAATCTGATGGCATTGGGTTTGGGTTCTAGATTTATCTCTAATGTTACATTCACCCAGCGTGGAGTAGTTTAGTCTGTTGCTTTCTCCGATAAAGGATCTACTTAAAGAGGCGTTTTCATTGGTTTGTGTGCTGGCCTCGCCATGTCACGTATATCGTAGCTTTATTGTTGGTGTAGTGCGAATGAATCCAAATTGGCTTACACTTAAGTTTTTCATTTTGCGGGGCTGGACATGAACGCACGAAAGTCTGGCGAACGCACGAAAGTCTGGACATAGGCAACTTCCGTCTGGGACGGTCTGGACATACTTGCTTCCGTCTGGCACCTCAGCCTGGGTGAGCTTTAACTTCTTATCTGTGTATGCTTAGCATTTAGTCTATATTCTTGGCTTTAGACAGAACAAAGATGAATAAATTGGGAACTGTTGTTCAGAAACTTAGAAACTGGAAAAAAACTAGAGGTACAGCTAAAACAAACTAGAGTTTCATGTTTTCTGAGCAGCAGTCAAGATACAAAACTGGGGCATTTCTTTTGTTCACATAATGTACACAATTAATCTAAGAAATTCAAAGGTGATCACATATTGTGTAATAGCTCTCTGCAAAAACGAAAACTCAATTAGACAATTAGATAACGTCAATTTCAATTCCGCTCCATCGTTTTCACAGAATATTAGTCCTTAAAACGTTCAAATCATATGAGATTTTGTTTTTCATCATTGATGATTTATTCAAAATTGTTAAATAATTGAAGTAGGTAACAAAATAACTGAGCTTGTCTTAGTCTATAGCGTAGCTTTATTGTTGATGTGATTCGCTGTGCGAATGACTCTAAGTTTAATTACACTTGAGATTTTGTTTAGCGATGCGAAAGTTGAACTTTATCTTGTTATCTGAATACTCTTGCTATTTAGTTTTAGTTCTCGGTTTTGGACAAGACAGAGAAAAAAAAATTAGGACCAAATATTCATTTTTGTTCCGATCCCCACTTTAGTGGGGAGGAATGAACTATATAATCAAATGGGTTATTTTTTGTTCAGACAATTTTGGCCGACAAATATATTCATCGTAGAGAAATGTGAGTGGTATCATTAAAAGGCAAATACATGCTAGAATATGAAAATAAAAAGATTTTTTCTAATTTTGTTTTTTACAGGGAGTTATCGAGGTTTAGAATTTTGTGAATATTAGACAGTTTTTGTTCACATTTTTTGCTAAATTTTGGCACAATTTCGCTAATATAGTGTAAATTAAATTGAAATTTTTAGCAGTAGAGTGTTATTTTTCCATTAGTGGTAGAAAAGCGTTGCTGGATGGTTTGATTGAAAATTTTTTTGGCTAAATTTTTTATTAAAGCTATCAAAATTCGAACTTTTTTTATCAAAAATGGCACAAAATAAGCCTTTGGTCCACTTTTTTAAAGTTTACCAAAAGCAGTGACCTAAAATACTTGATACAGACTCCCTATCCTCCCGAAAGAAAGCTAAGGGAAATTAGGCGCCCTAACAAAGTCTTCTGCAAGTAAAATGTTGCGTTTTTTGAAGATTGAACTCATTAATTATACAAAAGGCATCGGTTTTCTATAAATATGAAGATTTTCACTCAACAATTGTCCTAATTCCCATTTACTCGGACCATTTGGGCATTTTGTTTGTGCGCGCGGCAAAATCAGGGATAGTTTTGATATTATCATGGATTCTTACAATCAGAAAGCTTCAATTTTTATTTTCGTGCTGCGTTTTTCAAAATGTTTTGCATTTGTTTTTCTAATTATAATTACTGAAAACAAATTTTCATGGCTCCATTAATGAAAGCTCCCATTTACGTAAACATGAGATTGAATGTGGATAGAGTTATTTTTCAGAGAACCTGAGGGTTTATAGGGCTTTGAGGGAAGATTTTTAGTAAAACATTAATTGAATTGTTGGGTTTTGCCTTCAATTGTTATTTTTTTTGCAGTCCGATTATTAATTCTTACCATTGAATGATCCAAATGTCTCCCTCAAGAAGTTTAAGTGAACATGTACCATGCATTTGGTTGTCACCTAATGTTTCTTATGTCATAGAATGTAATTGTTTTAAGGAAATTTCAGTGATTTTTTGAACTTGTCAATTTTTTATACATTTTAAGTCAGTTTTTGTTTATTCTCATTAAATGCAGGTCAAACTTTCTTCTTTTACAATCCAAATTATTTTTGTGGCAGATTGTTTTAACAGAACGTTTACTTGCTTCGCTTCTACGAGTTTTCATACGAAATTTTGCGATTTTGTGCAAAATTGCCTTTTTTCTCTGTTGTTTTTGTTTCTTTGATAAAATGTCTCATTTCTCACAAAATTTGAAACTGGACATATTTATTGTTTTCATAACATATGGTTCTACGGACACCGTTCCTTTGCTATGTTTTGTTGAGTTTTTTTTTTAATTTTTGCCTCTATTTGTTGTTAATTTTTTTTTGTCGTATGGCATATATTGGGTTAAAAAAGTCTCAGTGGCCAACAGTAGATAAATAATAGAGTTTATGAAATGATATCGGTACATAGTTAATAGTTTTACTGACTTTCAAGTTAAGTTTCTATAAAAAAAAAAGAGAAATAGTATTCTTCAACTTACCCCTTTGTTCTGCTTTGCGTTGTTAATTCGTATTTTATAATGTTGGATCATTTTCGTAACTTCAACTCAATTTTGAGAGCCGTTTTTAATGTTTCGTTGAATCAAACGATAAATTTTCTGTTGTTTAAATGATTTGACTGATGTCTTCAGGGCTTAGACAACTTGATTCAGAAGGAGTTTGTGAAAGTTAGATACTTTTCAGTTTTATGTGGATCTCTTTGCTGTCATTTTGTGATTGTCGTTTGACGAAAAGAGTTTATGAAGACAAAAAGAGACGCAAATGAAAATTTTATGTTCTCTCGGTTAATGATTTCAACGCTGTGGCTTCGTAAAGTAGCTTGTGAAAATTTCCTTTCAGCTTGTATTTAATGTTATTTAATGGTCTTGTTATTTAGTCTCCCTAATCACAGACGCAATTAGTTTTCAAAGAACTTGTAAGATAAACTGACTACTCTTTTAATCGAAAGTTCATGTTGGCTATGAAATTTGAAAATATTTGTTTTTTTAAAAAGACAGTAGATTTTTGAGATCTGCCAATCGTAATACCGTTAACTTGTAGCTTAGCTTCTCTATAGACAGGTCACAACTCCTACTTATTGAACTACAATTTGCTCTTTGTAATGTTTTTTTTCCTCAAAAGGTTTTGTTTTTGGTAAAACCAGTTTTCATAATATATTCGTGATTTTTGCATATTGGCCGCTTTTTTGTAGGTTTTTGTTTTGTTTTCACAGTATCACAATAATGGGCGTCAGTTGAACCACATTTGAAAACAAAACGAAATCAAAATTTGTTAATGATTTTGGCGAACATCTTAATATTTATCTGGATGGGACATCGTTTTCGTGCAAATTTTGCTCTGCAATTTTTTTAGTGCAAATTTTTCGTTTTTGCCTGTTTTCGTCGTTAATTTTGTAGTCATATGACATATACTAGATAATGAAAGGCCTCAATCGCTCTCTCTGGAGGTATAAAAGAATCTCTCATTGATTTCATATGATGTATAATGTTTCTAATTAGTTTGAGATTAATTCTTTTGAGGAAAAGGTCAATATTTTTTTCTAATAAAGTTTAGGTTAATCTTCTGAGTACAAGATTTTATCTGATGGCATTTTGATTTGGTTATTAATGGTTTTCAAAAAATGGACTACGAGTTTTAGTCGTAATGAATATTTGTAATTGTTTGATTTTTATGGTAGTCATATTATGGCACTGGCAGGTTTCATAGGCCCTAAAAAGTAGATTGTTTTATTCATTTAGGAGCTTGTTGAACGATATGATGATATGTTATTTTTTTATGTTTTCCTCATTTGGTAGACAATTATGTGAAAAATGTAGCTGAGCGGGGTCGTAACTTAATGTGTGAACGCACATTACCGAGCCTTCTTGGAGAAACTAGAATTAATGGAAATCTTGGATTTGTACTTCAGACAAAATGGTCAACTATGGAACATAATTGTTGTTTGAAAAGCAGGTTTCAACGAGAAATATTATTAACTTGCAGAGGAATTACACATACGAACTGATTTTTGAGGGTTGAACTGATGATTGAAAGCAAAGATGACTAACATAAACAAATTATGATTAGAGACACTAACATAAACAAATTAATATTATTATAAAACGTGAATAGTAGATGGTACGAAAGATTTAGTGTACCACGGTTTGTGTGAAAAAATTCAAACTTGTTTTTTGTCTTTTTAATCCTGTGATTACATGTAAATTTAGAAAACATGCTTTTAACTGAAAATTTTTAATTTTTTAAATCTTTTGGCTAAGTCAAATGAATACATAAAATCATTTTTTGAATTTTTATAGCATGATTTTGAATTACTCATAATCATTACACAGCTCTTTTTTATTTTTGGTCGCATAAAAATCAATGTCTGATGTGATTTCAGAAAAGTTTGGCATCAAACAACCGCTTGCAAACTTTTTCTGATCTCTTTTACTCACGCAATATTTGATTAATTGTTTTGGATCACCTTCAACTTGTTTCCTATTTTTTCGCAAAGAATTTTATGCGAAAGTTAGAGAGAGAATTCAAATTTTGTTTTTTTTTGAAAAGCACTGTTTTCTTCATATGGCAAGGTAGTCAATTGAAGACAGTCTTCAGAGTTCGACTGTTGAACTAATCCTTCTTAGTGCGTTATATAATGAATGTTTCAATTGTACCCGGACCTAACCCCAAGTCAATTTCAGTACTGGGCAAGTCTAAATCCAAGTCTTATTTCATTACTGATTCAGAACCATGATCATGTCACTTTTTACACTTGGCAGTCTAAATCCAAGTCTGGGCTGAGACTTGGCAAGTCTAATCTAACGGCAAGTCTAATTTAACGGCAGTTTTTTCAAAGAGATATATCTCTTTGAAAAAACTGCCGTTAAATGTATTAAGCGTTTAATTATTCAAGTTTAAGTGTTTATCATGCAAGATTGGGTCACAATAGTTCCAGACTTTATAATACAGTCATCCGTTTCTCAGCAGGGTTTGTACGTTATTAAAGAAGTTAGGGCAGACAAATTATTGATGCGAATGTCAATTCAAAATTTAATAGTTCTATTGCAGCTCAATGGGAATCCAAGTTCTCAATTCATTTTTTTGAAAAAACAGTTACAATAAATGGATAATGTGTTAATTGAAGTCCCTCAAAATATGACTACATCTAATCATGCAACGTTCTTCGTTAAATTTGGTTACACTAGTGATATGGAAAACAATACTCCGCTAAACCAAATCAGATATTGGATCCTAATTGTTGGTTTTAGACCAATTATTTCAGAGAATTTATTGAATATCTGGATTGCGGAAGGTTGCTTATACAAAATTTTTCTAGCTCGAATAGGTACTGATGCTTTGAAGGAATTGATGGTCGACACAAATTACTGCATCATAGAATTCTTGAATTTGTTTGCCAACAGAAATTGTTTGACATGATTGGGCGATTCTTACGTGGAACACTATCATTGGTGGTTTTAATACGAGGTAAGCTCATACAGGCTAGTTTATTACGGGCTAATCTGAATCCAGATAATCTTATTAGTCTTCAATTGAAAAACTGAACAAATACTTCGACTGTTTGGATTCAGCGGAGGTGCTCCAAAATATCAAGAAACCTAATTTGAATCACTTTGCCATGTCGTCAGTCAGCTCGATAGTTCTTTTCGGGAATTGCAGAGCGTGATTGGGCTGCAACTGAAGTTTCATTTGACGAAGAATGTCTGCACAGCATTTGTCTGAACACACGCCTGTAATTTGGGTTGAAGAAACCATACAAAAGAGGGTTCAAGCAGCTGTAGGGAATAATGAGGATATTTTCATCGATGTTTAGAAATCGGTTTTCATGACATCGCTGCAACACTGAGAAAAGTGAACTTTAGGAATTATATGATGAAAAGCACTGAATTTGCTCATAAAAGAAAGATATTTCCCTGCATATTGCAGAGAAAAGGAGAATAATAATAATAATAATAATAATAATAAATTGTTTACTGGTGTCTTTACAGAGTAAAGAGAGCACGTACACACTTGATCAAATCTTATAAAAGCAGAGCACCAGAGAGGTCGCCATTACCCAGGTTAGGTGCGCGACCCTGGACCACTCTGAGCAGACCATGTGGGTCGCACACTGTTGGCGTGGTGCAACCCATACTACATGGTCCGGAAAACGCTTGAGTCGCACGATGGTTTGGACAATGGTTGCACTCCGGTCCGATCAGAGCGCAAAGTCGCACTAAAGTCTGATCTAAAGTCGCACGAAAGTCTGGACAATGGTTGCACTAACGTCTGATCGGAGACCAAAGTCGGGACATCAGCAGCCACAAAATCTGACCACAGAGCATTAACTGACCATATTTATTTGACTGCAGTTTTTCATCACTGTTTTTGTTGACTCAAAAGAAAAGTTGCATGCACTTCAAAATGACTTTTTGTTTATATTTTTATCAATTAGTTTTGTCCTAACCTTCATAAGATATACTAAATTGTTCAATTTTAAGTTGAGAAATATGTAGGTTTGAATTGCATAATGTTAACAATATTATAATAATAATATGTTAACAATTTTATCTTTGACTGTTTTCAGGAAAGGATGAATTATAGGGGGCAGCTTTTAATCGTTTTCCGCTTGAGCACAAATCTGAAAAATGATTTTGTGTGATGAAGTAATTTGTGCCTATGATACAATTTCACGTCGCATGCATTTAGTTATCAGTTCAAAAACATCGTTCTTGTGAGGTTTCTAGGCGGAATTTTTTTTTTCATATCGGAAAAATTGTTTCATAATTTGAGTCAAACTGAAAAATAATTTCTGAGTATTCTATTAAATTATGCGTCAATTTTCTGCATTGCATCTCTAACGGCAGTCCAATAGATTAGAATCCCGTATTGTCCACTGATTTGACATAGCGGTTGTATATCTCTTGTATATCAACTGGCTGCGGGTTTTTTTCTCAATTTTAGAAAACTCCACAAAATTGAGTCAATTTTTCTTCTACGCCCTTAGAGTGTTCTCTAAAATCTATTTATTTGCGAATTGCTATGCCCAAAAAAATCAAAGAAGTTAGAACTTGAAGGGCTTCTCTTTCAAGGTAAAGACATCACTTCTGTCCTACAAGATAATGTTTTACTTTTATCCGAGTTTAGTTGAAGTGTATTTATTTTAGCCAGTTTTCTGTTTGTGATAAAATCTTTCGGTGCTCAGGACGAGCGTTTGCTTTTTTTTTCATTTAGTGGAAACTGCAGTATCTTTGGCATAGAAAACGATGTTCGAATACCGGTTGTTTGTTTTCAGAACCTTTAAGTAAATAATGAAGAGGAGTGAGCTCAATATAGACGCTTGTGATACCACGTATTTGACTTCCGTTATTTGTGATTTCCGTTGTCCAAATTGTACGAATTGTTCCCTATTTTTGAATCAAGATTCAAACATTTTCTATACAAAACACCTTAACTCATGAAGTTTACACTTTTGAAGCAGTATTTTTTCTGTCAACAGTGTCAAAAACTTTACTTAAATCTAAATAAGTACAGAACGTGCGCTCTGTAATGAGATAGTATGATATCCGTATGAGCTGAACTAGGTTAACTGCGTGGACTGTTCCTAATTTTTCCATGAAACTAAACTGCTGGTTGTTTAAAACTTTAAATTGTGTAAATTAATTAGAAATGCGAATTAGAATAACTTTTTATGAGTCTATGAGAGATATCGGACAAAAATAGTGGGCAATTGAAGCCGCTACAGATTTTATAAAGATGTAGTTCAGATCCATATAGTCTGCTGTTTTTTTATTTAGATTCCTGAATGACTCTAAGCACTTTTTTGTCGTTCACTGGTAGAAAAAACGTAAATTGATCTTATTGATTTCTTAAAGAACACTCCCTCTGTCTAAATTTTTTGTTCAATTTTTCACCAATAGTTCAAAGAAATGATTAAAATTGTTTACTTCTCTTTGACTGAGATTATGTAATTTATCTCGCTCGTTTCCACTAACATTTTTATTAGTTGAACAAGTTTTCTGCTTGGTTTTACTGCATGTGAGAAGTGCTTGTGCTAAAGATACCACGGGTCGAGAGAGGTGACAGTTCTAAAAATTGCTAAATAAAAATTTGCTGTTGAAGAAATCAAGTTTTCATATACACCAAAAACATAGCCAGAAGATTGCGGAACTGACTGGAAGTATGGATTTCAGTAATGAACCGTTTCTAGTCGTCAAAGACAGTAAAAAGCCCACGCTCAAGCTAAAACCAGATTTCCGGACGCCTATCTTGTACGATTCTTGCAAGATCAGCGCTTATCATGCAAGAAACTTCATGACTTCGACGCTTATCTTGTAAGAATATTACAAGAGTTCGACACTTATCCTGTAGGAGTCTTACAAGCTTTTACAGGATTCTTTCATATCCGACAGCTATCTTGCAAGATTTTGTAAGACTCTTGCAAGATCTTCCAAAATAGCCTTCGATAGTAGACTAGGGCTTTATTTAAATTATGGTTACATCTCAAAAACTAAAGCAATTGCAAGGTGATTGAAAATATCCGTGTACTTGTTGAGGTATCCGAGATTGACAACGACATGGTAAGTCCAGCTGCCAAGGGTGATGTTTAGTGAGGGCAGGTTGAGGGAGAATAGGAAAAAGAATATCTGATCTGGGATCCAACAGATGAAGAAGACAGTCAATACTGCGAAACAGGAGAGAGTCACTTTCTTCTGAAGTCGCTTGCCTGTTTGTAAAAACACTTATTACAAATTAATACTGTTTTTCATAGTTTTTCTTTCCAGCAAAAGAACAAAACCCAGCCCAAGATCAAACCTATTACAGCTATTGTAAAAAGGGAGAACTTTAGAGAATGATATGTAATAGATCCTACTTACTTAGCTTTATAAATGATCAATTGCAAGGAAGCCTTTAGAAGACTAGCGATCAATTGAATATAAACCCAGTTCATTTAACGCTAATAGTTTTTATATATTTTTTTGCTGGCAGATGACACAGGAGCAATTCCAGATTAAAATTACGAGGTGTGGGCAGCTGTGCAAAATTGAATGTAAAAATCTGAGCCCTTGCTTTAAGATATACATCGCATTGATAATCCTACCTTTTGAATTCTCGGGCATCTTTGACAGAATGCGGCTGATGTGTGCGTATGCTACAAGCATGAGGAGGGTAGGGATCACTAGCATCCCAAATAGAGACCAGTATCCTCCCCAGAGGAAGAACCAGGAGGGAAGAGAGAAGTCTATCTCACATATCTCCCCGTTCACTACCCAGGGAAGAATCATGTACGAAGAAGCTGCAAATCAATGGAACTGTAAATAGGACTATAAAAGTTATTAAGTTAGAGATCCTTTTAATACTTCAGACGAGAAAGGTGATAAATTATAGGCTAGTTTCCAAAATCGCTCGTTTTCAGTTTTACGAACATCACCTAATGAGTGTACAAGCCTGATTAGGCTGGAAACAAACGATGTCTCAAATCTCAGGTTGTCTTATTTGAACAAAAACCCCGGAAACGCATTCTGCTTTCATTATTCATTTTGGTGTTTCATTATTCATTTTGGAGAAACATTTAGCCCCGGTTTAGACCTCGACTTATGAAAAGACTTTATAATTCTATTAGGGGGGGGGGGGGGTCTTTATTGACTATAAAAACACAGCCCAGAACTTGGGAAAAGTTGAGGTAAAATCTTTTCATGGGTCCAGCTAAGTCTTTTCACAGCCAATTAAATTCGAGCACGGTATTTTCATGGGTCGAGCCAGGGTCTTTTCATAGGTCGAGGTCTAAATCCGGGCAGTCTGGAAAATTTTGTTTACGGGAAAAAAAAGAAGTTCAGCAATGGCCGATCAATTCTGAGTATAACATAGCGTGGATCATGTAGAGATGAAATATTTTATGAAGTTTTATAAAAAAAGTTTTGATAGCAACGTTACATAATCTAAGTTGATATCATTTGGAATTAAATTTTTATTTTGTTGGCTTGGCCAAAAACCCAACTCACATCGTGTAGGAAGCGTTCATTGAAAGAAGCTTCAATTTTGGGTCAGAAATTGACACTACGCGATTTTTTGCAAAAAATGCCGCTCATTTTGCCGGGTTATCTTTTGACAGAGGTAAGGTGGGTTGTTTTCTCTCATGCAAATAATATAATGATTTAAATAGGAATAATAGCAGTTAAAAATTGAGTTCGTTACAAAAAAAAACTCGTTTCGTTCAAAGCAATAAATTGTTTTTTTTTCTTTGTCATAAAAATGTGAAAAGCAAATATTTCATATTAGAACACATTTTAGAAACTATCATACTTATAATTCCTAGATTCCACGTCAACACAACTGCAGCTGTCAGCACCCATCCTTGGCTGAACTTGTTCTTGTGGAAGAAGGGTTTGATCACACTCAGGTATCTGTCCAACGTCACTAGGAGGAGGTTGAACACTGAGGAGTTCAGCAAAGCCCAGAGGGGGTAATCGGAGCAGTAGAGCTTGCAGAAGAGTAGTGCCCGGACACCAGATCCAGGAGGTTTGGGAAATGTCGGGAGGGTTTTGAAGATAATTAGAGCAAGTCCAGACACTACAGTCAAATAGAAAAGTCACCTCAATGGTAGAAGGAAGATACAGATACCGATGAATGTTTTATATATAGAACTCTAAATGAAAAGCAGACATATTTTTGGTCAAAAATCATTCATCTCAATTTCGTTTGTCAGAAAAAATCAAATATCTGCCGAATATTAAAATTTTGCAAAATGTTGGGTATAAAGTTTAGTTAAACTAAAACTGTCCACACTTTCTTATGACTCGAAGAGGAATATTGGCTATGTACAAATTCTTACGAATCAAAGCCAAGTTTTGGTTCTCTATCGGTCATGACAACTCGAAGAGGAGTTGCGCTATTCAACAGTTTCTTTAAGCACAAATAAATTTGTTCATCACTTTGAACATCAATTACATTTCAAAACGTCGACTTCTGTTTTGAACGTTGGACTTTAACAGTAGCATAATTTCTAATATATAGCAATCGGTAACTGCTTCTACAACTTACGGGTCTTTTCCATTATAGCCTCCCCCCCCCCCCCAGCTTAGTGGTCGTGGTCAGATAACCTATAGCCCCCCCCCCCCCCAATCATGGTAATTATGCCATAATGGAGGGGCTATAATTTCATGGGGGGCTATAATGGGAAAGACCCGAAAAGTCATTTTAAATTGTTTTCTCCTAAACGCAGTCCCTCATCCTTGTTCAGTCTACAACGTTTCCCAACTGCTTATTCCTCCCCACCTCCAACTAGCTACCCTTTCACCCCTCCCACGCCTCTCCCAAAATCTACATATTAAGCTAGTTAATTTCTGTGAGATCTTTGCTTAAAAATGCCGAAATTATGTAAAATCTGCTATCAGAAACACAAAATAATGTACGATCTACACTTAGAAACGCACAATTATACCAGATCAACGCTAAACTTAACGCACGGTTATGTAAGATCTGCGCTAAGAGATGAAATTTTTTTTCAGATCTGCGGTTAGAAACGGCAACACTTTTTCAACACCTACCAACCCCCCATCCAGCTGCTGACCCAAACCTACCTATCACCGTCCAAGTCTACACCCACCGACAACTACCTCCCAACTCCCAACCCCCGATTTTGCCGCAAACTCCCCCATCTTTATGTTACCCACACCCCCAAACAAAATATTACAGCAAATTTGATAAAGCTTTCTGAAGTTCAATTAGGCAGGCAAACACCTTTTGTTTTTTGTCATTTCTTTTCATGTTAATTTTATTAGGTAAAATTAGATCAAAGTGCGGTTTCAGGTTATGTTTTATCTATTTTGGCCAGATCCTTCTTTCAAGAAATTCAATTTTTTCTCAAAACTGTCGAGTTTTGAAAAAAAAAAGAAGTTGTCAACGGGTCAGTGAGGGAGTGTTGAAGCCATCTGGGGATCTTAAAACAAGATGATGTCGGTCAATTCATACACCGCGTAAGACTTTCAATGGCCATGTATCTGCAAAAAATTCAAATTTTGGACCGCAGAAGCAAAGGAACCCATATGAAGCGAAAACATCAATGTCACGAGTACAGAGCAATTTTTTTAAATTAGTTTAGTTCTTTCACGATCAGTTAATGTCATTACGATGCAGTGGTATACCCCAAAATTTAGGCCTTAGTAAAATTGGCTCGAAAATTAGATACATGCAATGAACGAAATTAGGAGACATCCTTTGTATCTTACTTTTCGCAAAAGGGGTTCCACCAATTTTGCGAAATAAAAGAACATTCGGTGCGAAAAGTAGGTAACAAATCTTGTAGCACGTTTCCGCTCAATTTAGGTATCTATTAATCGCGCGCATTTTGAGCATGCAATAAGCACTTTAATAAAGATTTAATTGAAGCTTTCAAAGCTTTAAAGTGCTTTAAATACATGCAACCACAAAAACTGATTTTTTTCCGACAAATCCCTCTGACATCAAAGGCTTTGTATATCAATGTGGGACTGGCCGAGTTTAATAAGTAGTAGTAAAAAGTACTAATAAGTAGAAATAAGTAGTAATAAAGTACTATAAGTAGTAATAAAGTAGTGATAAATTTTACTAATAGTAATAAGTTAGGCTTAATTAAATAAGTAGTAATAAAGTTAGGCTGAATTGCGGATTATATGCGAAATCGAGCTACATTGCGTGCGAAAAATCGATACATAAGAGGAGCGGATGCGTGATACAACTTGCGCAAAAAATAGGTCATTAAGTTTGTACTTGTATTTTGCGGCTAAAATTAGGACACTTTTGCGAACACGGGATACGATATTCCCTTCCATTTTGCCGGTTTCTGCTAAAGTAGCTGTTATCCGCAATATTGTTCCACTTTCAATGTATTAACATAGTGAAAAAACGAACACGAGATACACGCATCGGGCATATCTGCCCATGACGATTTGGGTATACCTCTGCATCGTAATGGTCTAGCTAAATTGCTATCATATGTTTTACACTGTCTTACTTTCAACTTCTTTGAGAGGACTAAAAAGGACAAAAAACTGTCGCATTAAAAATTCTATTCTTGTATGTTTTTTTTCGGCATGCTCGTTTCTGATAGTGAGAAAACATTTGTATGACTGGTTCTTTGTTGTAAGAAGTGTGATGTCATTGGTTCAAGGAACCAGGTGAAAAGTTTGCTTGTTAGGTTGAAAATGTTAAAATTGTTTAGTCGCTCAAGTACAAGAGGAGTTCTAAGCGCTTATCAGTCGTTCAAGCGCTCATTTTAAGCACAGGAAATGTCATAACGTTCGTATTAAAACGTACTGCAGCCTTTTTGCGTACAATGTCTTTGAGAACATTTGTAGTTTCTAAGATTTTTTTGACTAGCTTGGCTAATAAGTCTTGATGTCTTTACTACCAGAAAAGCTTTGGCCGATTTTATTGACTACTTCTACAGCTCCTTGATAACTCATGCACACTGAAAATTTATATATATATACATATATATATATATATATATATATATATATATATATATATATATATATATATATACAAGGAGGCTCAGCAATGTGCGTTTGCACATAAAGTTCCGACCCCGCTCATCCACATTTTTGGCATGAATGTCTACGAAATGAGGAGCAGTATTTTTCAAAAAGATATGTGTATGAACAAAAAGATTGCGTTTAACGCAAATAACTCAGTGGAGTAAAAAATGCCGCATTAAATTGGTCAGATTAGCCACTATTAAGAAAGTAGTTCAAGAAGAACAACAAAATCAGACAACAAAAATTAATTATATCCAAAACTTGTTGTCAATTTTTTTTTTGAAAAACTTAATAACAAGTCAAAAAAGCGTTAGATAAAACTGCAACTAAACAGAAAAACTTGTACTTCACAAAAAAATGGGACAACTCCATAATGAAGTTCGGGAACAATGAGACAAAAAGAACAAAAAACAGCTGTGAAAAATTGGCTTTTTTTTATGAACAATTAATTTCAAAGTAATGAAAACCATTTGATAGCACTAGAAAAAAATACAACTTGTTTATGATCTTACACGCCTCTATGTTTCAGACAATAATAACTGTTATTAATAAGGCATTAAGACCTGTTATTCAATTTTTTATGCGGTTACAAAAAGAACAACAAATAGAGAAAACAAACAAAAAGTTCAATTAAAACTTGCGAGAAAACGCTGTCGAAGCCATACAGCCAGATTTTGCCCAACAAATAATGTTTTATTGAGCTATCTTTGATTCCCCAATAATGTGGTATTCAACCTCTCATTAATAAGATTAGGAAACAAGTAGACAAAGAAAGAAAAAAACAGCGTAATACTTTGTTGAGAATTTTGAATCCATGAAAGTCATTAGCTACAAAAAAAAACAATTTATCAGGTTCTTTGCTCATCTAAATAAATCGCCTGAGACCTGTAATTATTCAGAAAATATGTCTTACGTGAAGAAAAAACGTCAAACATTGACAAAAACCAAAAATAAGTTTACTTTTTCTGCCAAAAAATCCGTGTCCAAGCAAGTAAATTCATAACGAACACGTTAAGAACATAAACTTTTGTCAACTTGCATTTTTTCTTAATGTCATATGTAACCTTTAATTAACAAGTTTAGTTAAGAAATTATTAAAAAATAACAAAAACACGAAGTTAAAAAAACTTTTTTAAAAAAAAAAATGCTTTCAAAGTCATGAAAGCCATCAGCAATCTACTCAAACCGAATAATTGCCTAATTTATTCCTCCAGAAAAAAACCAATGAGACCGTTCATTATCCGGGAAAATTTATAGGATTGAAAGGACAAAATAAACACTGCAGTTGAAGACAAATATGAAAAATTCAATTAATTTCTTTGAGAAAGGGGTGTCGAAGCCGTTTCAGCCGAGATCTATGCCTTTGAAGACTTTTATATTCTCAATTTTGTCCTATTTTGAACCGCAACACTGTAACATCTCAACTTTCAATAATGGGATAGTGTGACAAGAGAGGAAAAAAATGTGAAAAATGGGACAATTCCTAAAAATTAGAAATGTGAAATACAGTAGTATCAACTTAACAGTCCAAGCGCAGAAAAAAAAATTATTCAGACAAAAGAGAGGAAGAACAATCAATCTTTCTTTGCTTACACTAAGCTACAAGTTGACCAAGTTAAAAGAAAAATAGTTGCAAGGTTCAATAAGCCATTGATTATTTAAAAATCATATAATTTTAAAAGCCAAAGTGGCCATAATCTTTTGATTAAAGAAATTAAATACAAAAAGTGGGAGCTGCTTAGGCAGCCAATTGAGCTTATCGACTTTGAGCTTTGATCTGAATTGTTCTGTTCTTTAATTAACATAAAAATTGAATGTTTTTTTTAAAAACCGACTGATTACAATCTGAAATATTTCATGATTGTAACAGTCCACGATTGGACCAAGGCAAGCCTTATATTGTTTTTAGTCCATTAGGAACGGCTCAATTGTTTGGAATGATTTAGATCTAGATAATTTGTTAGTTAGATGATCAAAAATATATTCTGTGTTTTTGATAATCATTGAGTAAAGTTAGCAGAAAACGGCAAAAATTCAATTCCTGAATACTCTGAAACAGAAGAAAAGAAGGACTAGTTCCCCATGTAATTGACAAAGATTGTGTTAGTTATATCGAGGTGTGTTCTTCCGGCAAACGTAATCAAAGTAGACTAAAGAAGATTATTTCGTTCAATTTTTGATGAAAAAAGGTGAATTTTAAAAAATTTTCGCCATTTTTTTAGCCTAAAAAGTGATATCAAACAGTCAACAGGATTTGTTTTGTTTTGTTTCTAAAAAACAAGAAAGAGTGTTCTTGTTAACAATTTTTACACATTCTAGCAAAATTGACGAAATTTTTGGCAAAAATTACGGAAAATGTAAATAAAAACAACGAAATTCACTCAATTATCTGAAAACTTTAAACCTCGATAACTCCCTGACGAAAGACTCAAACTCAACGACGATAACTCCCTGACGAAAGACTCAAACTCAAAAGACGAAATTGAAAAAAAAATCTCTTTGA
Organism: Convolutriloba macropyga; assembly: GCF_964194025.1. Classification (NCBI taxonomy): domain Eukaryota; kingdom Metazoa; phylum Xenacoelomorpha; order Acoela; family Convolutidae; genus Convolutriloba; species Convolutriloba macropyga. The sequence continues at coordinate 1,596 of NW_027449649.1, read as the reverse complement.
TTCCATATTCTACGCTGGACGGTCTTTTTAATGATACCACTCACAAATCTCTACAATGAATATGTCGATCAGTCAAAAATGTCTGAACAAAAAAAACCCAGCTGTGGTATATAGCTCCTCCCCCCTCAAGAGGAGTCGGAACAATATATTTATATATATATATATATATATATATATATATATATATATATATATACATGGTAGTTGAATCATTTTCATGTTTTGCTATATAACGATAATTTAATGATTCCAAGTAGCAAACTAGAGATGTTTATGTTCAAGCAAGTAAATTCATAACGAACACGTTAAGAACATAAACTTTTGTCACCTTGCATTTTCTTTTAATGTCATATGTAACCTTTAATTAACAAGTTTAGTTAAGAAATTAATAAAAAATAACAAAAACACGAAGTTAAAAAAACTTTTTTAAAAAAGAAAATTGCTTTCAAAGTCATGAAAGCCATCAGCAATCTACTCAAACCGAATAATTGCCTAATTTATTCCTCCAGAAAAAAACCAATGAGACCGTTCATTATCCGGGAAAATTTATAGGATTGAAAGGACAAAATAAACACTGCAGTTGAAGACAAATATGAAAAATTCAATTAATTTCTTTGAGAAAGGGGTGTCGAAGCCGTTTCAGCCGAGATCTATGCCTTTGAAGACTTTATATTCTCAATTTTGTCCTATTTTGAACCGCAACACTGTAACATCTCAACTTTCAATAATGGGATAGTGTGACAAGAGAGGAAAAAATGTGAAAAATGGGACAATTCCTAAAAATTAGAAAAAGTATTTGTGAAATACAGTAGTATCAACTTAACAGGTCCAAGCGCAGAAAAAAAAAATTATTTCAGACAAAAGAAGAGGAAGAACAATCAATCTTTCTTTGCTTACACTAAGCTACAAGTTGGACCAAGTTAAAAGAAAAATAGTTGCAAGGTTCAATAAGCCATTGATTATTTAAAAATCATATAATTTTAAAAGCCAAAGTGGCCATAATCTTTTGATTAAAGAAATTAAATACAAAAAGTGGGAGCTGCTTAGGCAGCCAATTGAGCTTATCGACTTTGAGCTTTGATCTGAATTGTTCTGTTCTTTAATTAACATAAAAATTGAATGTTTTTTTTAAAAAACCGACTGATTACAATCTGAAATATTTCATGATTGTAACAGTCCACGATTGGACCAAGGCAAGCCCTTATATTGTTTTTAGTCCATTAGGAACGCTCAATTGTTTGGAATGATTTAGATCTAGATAATTTGTTAGTTAGATGATCAAAAATATATTCTGTGTTTTTGATAATCATTGAGTAAAGTTAGCAGAAAACGGCAAAAATTCAATTCCTGACAACTCTGAAACAGAAGAAAAGAAGGACTAGTTCCCCATGTAATTGACAAAGATTGTGTTAGTTATATCGAGGTGTGTTCTTCCGGCAAACGTAATCAAAGTAGACTAAAGAGGATTATTTCGTTCAATTTTTGATGAAAAAAGGTGAATTTTAAAACATTTCGCCATTTTTTTAGCCTAAAAAGTGATATAAAAACAGTCAGCAGGATTTGTTTTGTTTTGTTTCTAAAAAACAAGAAAGAGTG
>NW_027449648.1:15000-21492 GCF_964194025.1 Convolutriloba macropyga | reverse complement strand
TAACTAAAGCTAGTTCAAGCTAACTCAAGCTAGCTAAAGCTAACTCAAGCTAACTCAAGCTAACTCAAGCTAGCTCAAGCTAACTCAAGCTAGTTCAAGCTAACTCAAGCTAGCTAAAGCTAACTCAAGCTAACTCAAGCTAACTCAAGCTAACTCAAGCTAGCTAAAGCTAACCCGAGCTAACTCAAGCTAGCTCAAGCTAACCCAAGCTAGCTAAAGCTAACTCAAGCTAACTCAAGCTAATTCAAGCTAACTCAAGCTAACTCAAGCTAACTCAAGCTAACTCAAGCTAGCTAAAGCTAACTCAAGCTAACTCAAGCTAACTCAAGCTAACCCGAGCTAACTCAAGCTAACTCAAGGTAGCTAAAGCTAGTTCAAGCTAACTCAAGCTAGCTAAAGCTAAGACAAGCTAACTCAAGCTAACTCAAGCTAACTCAAGCTAACTCAAGCTAACTCAAGCTAACTCAAGCTAGTTCAAGCTAACTCAAGCTAACTCAAGCTAACTCAAGCTAGCTAAAGCTAACTCAAGCTAACTCAAGCTAACTCAAGCTAACCCGAGCTAACTCAAGCTAACTCAAGGTAGCTAAAGCTAGTTCAAGCTAACTCAAGCTAGCTAAAGCTAAGACAAGCTAACTCAAGCTAACTCAAGCTAACTCAAGCTAACTCAAGCTAACTAAAGCTAGTTCAAGCTAACTCAAGCTAGCTAAAGCTAACTCAAGCTAACTCAAGCTAACTCAAGCTAGCTCAAGCTAACTCAAGCTAGTTCAAGCTAACTCAAGCTAGCTAAAGCTAACTCAAGCTAACTCAAGCTAACTCAAGCTAACTCAAGCTAGCTAAAGCTAACTCAAGCTAACTCAAGCTAACCCGAGCTAACTCAAGCTAGCTCAAGCTAACCCAAGCTAGCTAAAGCTAACTCAAGCTAACTCAAGCTAATTCAAGCTAACTCAAGCTAACTCAAGCTAACTCAAGCTAACTCAAGCTAGCTAAAGCTAACTCAAGCTAACTCAAGCTAACTCAAGCTAACCCGAGCTAACTCAAGCTAACTCAAGGTAGCTAAAGCTAGTTCAAGCTAACTCAAGCTAGCTAAAGCTAAGACAAGCTAACTCAAGCTAACTCAAGCTAACTCAAGCTAACTCAAGCTAACTCAAGCTAGTTCAAGCTAACTTAATGAAGTTAACCCAAGCTAACTTGGGTTAATGAAGTCAAACTCAAGCTAACCCGAGCTAACTCAAGCTAACTCAAGCTAATTCAAGCTAACTCAAGCTAACTCAAGCTAATTCAAGCTAACTCAAGCTAATTCAAGCTAACTCAAGCTAGCTAAAGCTAACTCAAGCTAACTCAAGCTAACTCAAGCTAGCTCAAGCTAACTCAAGCTAACTCAAGCTAACTCAAGCTAACCCGAGCTAACTCAAGCTAACTCAAGGTAGCTAAAGCTAGTTCAAGCTAGCTCAAGCTAGCTAAAGCTAAGACAAGCTAACTCAAGCTAACTCAAGCTAACTCAAGCTAGTTCAAGCTAACTCAAGCTAGCTAAAGCTAACTCAAGCTAACTCAAGCTAACTCAAGCTAGCTCAAGCTAACTCAAGCTAGTTCAAGCTAACTCAAGCTAGCTAAAGCTAACTCAAGCTAACTCAAGCTAACTCAAGCTAGCTCAAGCTAACTCAAGCTAGTTCAAGCTAACTCAAGCTAGCTAAAGCTAACTCAAGCTAACTCAAGCTAACTCAAGCTAACTCAAGCTAGCTAAAGCTAACTCAAGCTAACTCAAGCTAACCCGAGCTAACTCAAGCTAGCTCAAGCTAACCCAAGCTAGCTAAAGCTAACTCAAGCTAACTCAAGCTAATTCAAGCTAACTCAAGCTAACTCAAGCTAACTCAAGCTAACTCAAGCTAGCTAAAGCTAACTCAAGCTAACTCAAGCTAACTCAAGCTAACCCGAGCTAACTCAAGCTAACTCAAGGTAGCTAAAGCTAGTTCAAGCTAACTCAAGCTAGCTAAAGCTAAGACAAGCTAACTCAAGCTAACTCAAGCTAACTCAAGCTAACTCAAGCTAACTCAAGCTAGTTCAAGCTAACTCAAGCTAACTCAAGCTAACTCAAGCTAGCTAAAGCTAACTCAAGCTAACTCAAGCTAACTCAAGCTAACCCGAGCTAACTCAAGCTAACTCAAGGTAGCTAAAGCTAGTTCAAGCTAGCTCAAGCTAGCTAAAGCTAAGACAAGCTAACTCAAGCTAACTCAAGCTAACTCAAGCTAGTTCAAGCTAACTCAAGCTAGCTAAAGCTAACTCAAGCTAACTCAAGCTAACTCAAGCTAGCTCAAGCTAACTCAAGCTAGTTCAAGCTAACTCAAGCTAGCTAAAGCTAACTCAAGCTAACTCAAGCTAACTCAAGCTAACTCAAGCTAGCTAAAGCTAACTCAAGCTAACTCAAGCTAACCCGAGCTAACTCAAGCTAGCTCAAGCTAACCCAAGCTAGCTAAAGCTAACTCAAGCTAACTCAAGCTAATTCAAGCTAACTCAAGCTAACTCAAGCTAACTCAAGCTAACTCAAGCTAGCTAAAGCTAACTCAAGCTAACTCAAGCTAACTCAAGCTAACCCGAGCTAACTCAAGCTAACTCAAGGTAGCTAAAGCTAGTTCAAGCTAACTCAAGCTAGCTAAAGCTAAGACAAGCTAACTCAAGCTAACTCAAGCTAACTCAAGCTAACTCAAGCTAACTCAAGCTAACTCAAGCTAGTTCAAGCTAACTCAAGCTAACTCAAGCTAACTCAAGCTAGCTAAAGCTAACTCAAGCTAACTCAAGCTAACTCAAGCTAACCCGAGCTAACTCAAGCTAACTCAAGGTAGCTAAAGCTAGTTCAAGCTAACTCAAGCTAGCTAAAGCTAAGACAAGCTAACTCAAGCTAACTCAAGCTAACTCAAGCTAACTCAAGCTAACTAAAGCTAGTTCAAGCTAACTCAAGCTAGCTAAAGCTAACTCAAGCTAACTCAAGCTAACTCAAGCTAGCTCAAGCTAACTCAAGCTAGTTCAAGCTAACTCAAGCTAGCTAAAGCTAACTCAAGCTAACTCAAGCTAACTCAAGCTAACTCAAGCTAGCTAAAGCTAACCCGAGCTAACTCAAGCTAGCTCAAGCTAACCCAAGCTAGCTAAAGCTAACTCAAGCTAACTCAAGCTAATTCAAGCTAACTCAAGCTAACTCAAGCTAACTCAAGCTAACTCAAGCTAGCTAAAGCTAACTCAAGCTAACTCAAGCTAACTCAAGCTAACCCGAGCTAACTCAAGCTAACTCAAGGTAGCTAAAGCTAGTTCAAGCTAACTCAAGCTAGCTAAAGCTAAGACAAGCTAACTCAAGCTAACTCAAGCTAACTCAAGCTAACTCAAGCTAACTCAAGCTAACTCAAGCTAGTTCAAGCTAACTCAAGCTAACTCAAGCTAACTCAAGCTAGCTAAAGCTAACTCAAGCTAACTCAAGCTAACTCAAGCTAACCCGAGCTAACTCAAGCTAACTCAAGGTAGCTAAAGCTAGTTCAAGCTAACTCAAGCTAGCTAAAGCTAAGACAAGCTAACTCAAGCTAACTCAAGCTAACTCAAGCTAACTCAAGCTAACTAAAGCTAGTTCAAGCTAACTCAAGCTAGCTAAAGCTAACTCAAGCTAACTCAAGCTAACTCAAGCTAGCTCAAGCTAACTCAAGCTAGTTCAAGCTAACTCAAGCTAGCTAAAGCTAACTCAAGCTAACTCAAGCTAACTCAAGCTAACTCAAGCTAGCTAAAGCTAACTCAAGCTAACTCAAGCTAACCCGAGCTAACTCAAGCTAGCTCAAGCTAACCCAAGCTAGCTAAAGCTAACTCAAGCTAACTCAAGCTAATTCAAGCTAACTCAAGCTAACTCAAGCTAACTCAAGCTAACTCAAGCTAGCTAAAGCTAACTCAAGCTAACTCAAGCTAACTCAAGCTAACCCGAGCTAACTCAAGCTAACTCAAGGTAGCTAAAGCTAGTTCAAGCTAACTCAAGCTAGCTAAAGCTAAGACAAGCTAACTCAAGCTAACTCAAGCTAACTCAAGCTAACTCAAGCTAACTCAAGCTAACTCAAGCTAGTTCAAGCTAACTCAAGCTAACTCAAGCTAACTCAAGCTAGCTAAAGCTAACTCAAGCTAACTCAAGCTAACTCAAGCTAACCCGAGCTAACTCAAGCTAACTCAAGGTAGCTAAAGCTAGTTCAAGCTAACTCAAGCTAGCTAAAGCTAAGACAAGCTAACTCAAGCTAACTCAAGCTAACTCAAGCTAACTCAAGCTAACTAAAGCTAGTTCAAGCTAACTCAAGCTAGCTAAAGCTAACTCAAGCTAACTCAAGCTAACTCAAGCTAGCTCAAGCTAACTCAAGCTAGTTCAAGCTAACTCAAGCTAGCTAAAGCTAACTCAAGCTAACTCAAGCTAACTCAAGCTAACTCAAGCTAGCTAAAGCTAACTCAAGCTAACTCAAGCTAACCCGAGCTAACTCAAGCTAGCTCAAGCTAACCCAAGCTAGCTAAAGCTAACTCAAGCTAACTCAAGCTAATTCAAGCTAACTCAAGCTAACTCAAGCTAACTCAAGCTAACTCAAGCTAGCTAAAGCTAACTCAAGCTAACTCAAGCTAACTCAAGCTAACCCGAGCTAACTCAAGCTAACTCAAGGTAGCTAAAGCTAGTTCAAGCTAACTCAAGCTAGCTAAAGCTAAGACAAGCTAACTCAAGCTAACTCAAGCTAACTCAAGCTAACTCAAGCTAACTCAAGCTAGTTCAAGCTAACTTAATGAAGTTAACCCAAGCTAACTTGGGTTAATGAAGTCAAACTCAAGCTAACCCGAGCTAACTCAAGCTAACTCAAGCTAATTCAAGCTAACTCAAGCTAACTCAAGCTAATTCAAGCTAACTCAAGCTAATTCAAGCTAACTCAAGCTAGCTCAAGCTAACTCAAGCTAACCCAAGCTAACTTAAGCTAGCTTAAGCTAATTAAAGCTAATTAAAGCTAACTCAAGCTAACCCAAGCTAACTTAAGCTAGCTCTAGCTGGCTGCCACTGTTAGGCCATTTGGGAGCGCTTTTCTCGCACTCTGATTGGCTGCCACTGTTAGGCCATTTGGGAGCGCTTTTCTCGCACTCTGATTGGCTGCCACTGTTAGGCCATTTGGGAGCGCTTTTCTCGCACTCTGATTGGCTGCCACTGTTAGGCCATTTGGGAGCGCTTTTCTCGCACTCTGATTGGCTGCCACTGTTAGGCCATTTGGGAGCGCTTTTCTCGCACTCTGATTGGCTGCCACTGTTAGGCCATTTGGGAGCGCTTTTCTCGCACTCTGATTGGCTGCCACTGTTAGGCCATTTGGGAGCGCTTTTCTCGCACTCTGATTGGCTGCCACTGTTAGGCCATTTGGGAGCGCTTTTCTCGCACTCTGATTGGCTGCCACTGTTAGGCCATTTGGGAGCGCTTTTCTCGCACTCTGATTGGCTGCCACTGTTAGGCCATTTGGGAGCGCTTTTCTCGCACTCTGATTGGCTGCCACTGTTAGGCCATTTGGGAGCGCTTTTCTCGCACTCTGATTGGCTGCCACTGTTAGGCCATTTGGGAGCGCTTTTCTCGCACTCTGATTGGCTGCCACTGTTAGGCCATTTGGGAGCGCTTTTCTCGCACTCTGATTGGCTGCCACTGTTAGGCCATTTGGGAGCGCTTTTCTCGCACTCTGATTGGCTGCCACTGTTAGGCCATTTGGGAGCGCTTTTCTCGCACTCTGATTGGCTGCCACTGTTAGGCCATTTGGGAGCGCTTTTCTCGCACTCTGATTGGCTGCCACTGTTAGGCCATTTGGGAGCGCTTTTCTCGCACTCTGATTGGCTGCCACTGTTAGGCCATTTGGGAGCGCTTTTCTCGCACTCTGATTGGCTGCCACTGTTAGGCCATTTGGGAGCGCTTTTCTCGCACTCTGATTGGCTGCCACTGTTAGGCCATTTGGGAGCGCTTTTCTCGCACTCTGATTGGCTGCCACTGTTAGGCCATTTGGGAGCGCTTTTCTCGCACTCTGATTGGCTGCCACTGTTAGACCATTTGGGAGCGCTTTTCTCGCACTCTGATTGGCTGCCACTGTTAGGCCATTTGGGAGCGCTTTTCTCGCACTCTGATTGGCTGCCACTGTTAGGCCATTTGGGAGCGCTTTTCTCGCACTCTGATTGGCTGCCACTGTTAGGCCATTTGGGAGCGCTTTTCTCGCACTCTGATTGGCTGCCAGTGTTAGGCCATTTGGGAGCGCTTTTCTCGCACTCTGATTGGCTGCCAGTGTTAGGCCATTTGGGAGCGCTTTTCTCGCACTCTGATTGGCTGCCAGTGTTAGGCCATTTGGGAGCGCATAGATGACGAGGCAACACTTTCAGACAGCAAAGCGATGCTTCAGCTTACTTCAGCTAATTTAGAACACAACCGAACATTTGTAGCAAGACACCGCACAACCTTGGCTGCTTGGTTGCCTGAGCACA
>NW_027449648.1:0-10000 GCF_964194025.1 Convolutriloba macropyga | reverse complement strand
TTATGGCTACTAATTCACACGGTACTGAGCTCAACAACATTAAATTTGTTCAGCAAGACTTTCACATGTTGATGTTTTGGCTTTCGCCTACTAGAAGCAACATAATACTCGTCTTGTTAGCTCATTCAATGAGAATAGCTTTTCCCGTTGAGAATTTTTGCCTTCAATTGGCGTTGTAGTGAGTTTGGCTACTCAGATCACCAAATACTTGTGACAATTCGAACCAGAAATGTTTTCAATTTTCACATGCTGATGTTTCGGATTCAACCTACTAGAAGCAGCATAATACTTGTATTCAACAATTTCTGTATCAAATCCCAGTTTTCTCTGGTGCATCTTTGCCAAACTATTCCAAACTGCCTGAGTCTGAATACCAATTACAGGTACTAGTAAATGCACGTTACTAAGGACTATATAGTTCTAGGTTACTGTACACAACGACGTTCACATGTTGATGTTTCAGCTGCCGCTTACTAGAAACAACATAATACTTATCGTGCATACCTTTCCATAACTTGTCCTTTTCAGATGCATTAGTTTCCCTTTGTCTTGGCTTCTACAGTCAGACTGGCTACTAGTAACAGCACAGTACTAATCACATATCGTTCTACAGTTTGCAGACAACTTTCACATGTTGATGTTTCAGCTTTCGCCTACTAGAAACAACATAATACTCGCTGTATACATTTGTAGTTCTCTATGTAACTTTCATGTGAAGAAGTTTCGCCAGTCTTTTTGACTGTCTCAAATCTGAGTCATGCTTAGGCTACTAGTTGCTTCATAGTACTTATCGCCTCGAGATCATTGAACAAAACTTGATTTTCACATGTTGCTGTTTCAGCTTCCGCTTACTAGAAACAACATAATACTAGTCTCATTAAGTTCCGTCTCTTTGCAATTTTCTTATGAAGAAAATTCGCCATCACAATGACTCCAGCAGTTCTTGATCAAGGAATGCAATCATTGATCAGAATGCTATTATTTGAATCGGTTCTGCTTTAAGTGTTCCAATTTTATTGGAAGCACCAACAATAGAACATCAATGTGTTCAATCGAGAGTTATATAACCCTGAATCGGACGCAGTCAACAGCCGAAGCCGAGACCGCCTTTTGCGTTAGAGAGGTCGGTAAACAAATCTTGCGATTCATACCGAATTAACACATATAGCTGTGCTCCTCTTCGTAAAGCGAGCCAAGTGATCCCCTGTTGAAGGATGTATTTGGACCAATCTAGTAGCATTTGGTTTCCAACAAGCTCTCCCAAGTTAGCTTACTTATTGGGCTTTTCAACCAATTCGGTTGGCTACAAGCATCATCAAAGTACTAGCCACAGTTTGATCGCAAAATTCTACGACTTTCACATGTTGATGTTTCGGCTTGCGCTTAGCCTACTATAAGCAACATAATACTAGTCATATCATAGAGCGTGATCAGCTTGTGACGTTCTCATGATGAAGTTTCACCAACAGTGTCTCACTTCGAGCTTAAATCCAGCTACTAGTAACTACACAGTACTGACTGCAACGATAACTTTTATCTATACCTTTCACATGCTGCGCTTTCGGCCAGGGCCTACTAACGTCAACATAATACTCGATATAAACTTTTGTTCATGATGCAGCTTCCCCATGCAGAAGTTTCGCCTTCAAATGCTCTCTTGGCCATATGACGTAAGAAAAGGTTACTAGTAACATCACAGTACTAGCCACAGTTTGATTGCAAAATTCTACGACTTTCACATGTTGATGTTTCGGCTTGCGCTTAGCCTACTAGAAGCAACATAATACTAGTCATATCATAGAGCGTGATCAGCTTGTGACGTTCTCATGATGAAGTTTCACCAACAGTGTCTCATTTCGAGCTTAAATCCAGCTACTAGTAACTACACAGTACTGACTGCAACGCTAACTTTTATCTATACCTTTCACATGCTGCGCTTTCGGCCAGGGCCTACTAACGTCAACATAATACTCGATATAAACTTTTGTTCATGATGCAGCTTCCCCATGCAGAAGTTTCGCCTTCAAATGCTCTCTTGGCCATATGACGTAACACAAGGTTACTAGTAACATCACAGTACTAGCCACAATTTGATCGCAAAATTCTACGACTTTCACATGTTGATGTTTCGGCTTGCGCTTAGCCTACTATAAGCAACATAATACTAGTCATATCATAGAGCGTGATCAGCTTGTGACGTTCTCATGATGAAGTTTCACCAACAGTGTCTCACTTCGAGCTTAAATCCAGCTACTAGTAACTACACAGTACTGACTGCAACGATAACTTTTATCTATACCTTTCACATGCTGCGCTTTCGGCCAGGGCCTACTAACGTCAACATAATACTCGATATAAACTTTTGTTCATGATGCAGCTTCCCCATGCAGAAGTTTCGCCTTCAAATGCTCTCTTGGCCATATGACGTAAGAAAAGGTTACTAGTAACATCACAGTACTAGCCACAGTTTGATTGCAAAATTCTACGACTTTCACATGTTGATGTTTCGGCTTGCGCTTAGCCTACTAGAAGCAACATAATACTAGTCATATCATAGAGCGTGATCAGCTTGTGACGTTCTCATGATGAAGTTTCACCAACAGTGTCTCATTTCGAGCTTAAATCCAGCTACTAGTAACTACACAGTACTGACTGCAACGCTAACTTTTATCTATACCTTTCACATGCTGCGCTTTCGGCCAGGGCCTACTAACGTCAACATAATACTCGATATAAACTTTTGTTCATGATGCAGCTTCCCCATGCAGAAGTTTCGCCTTCAAATGCTCTCTTGGCCATATGACGTAACACAAGGTTACTAGTAACATCACAGTACTAGCCACAATTTGATCGCAAAATTCTACGACTTTCACATGTTGATGTTTCGGCTTGCGCTTAGCCTACTAGAAGCAACATAATACTAGTCATATCATGGAGCGTGATCAGCTTGTGACGTTCTCATGATGAAGTTTCACCAACAGTGTCTCATTTCGAGCTTAAATCCAGCTACTAGTAACTACACAGTACTGACTGCAACGATAACTTTTATCTATACCTTTCACATGCTGCGCTTTCGGCCAGGGCCTACTAATGTCAACATAATACTCGATATAAACTTTTGTTCATGATGCAGCTTCCCCATGCAGAAGTTTCGCCTTCAAATGCTCTCTTGGCCATATGACGTAACACAAGGTTACTAGTAACATCACAGTACTAGCCACAATTTGATCGCAAAATTCTACGACTTTCACATGTTGATGTTTCGGCTTGCGCTTAGCCTACTAGAAGCAACATAATACTAGTCATATCATAGAGCTTGATCAGCTTGTGACATTCTCATGATGAAGTTTCACCAACAGTGTCTCATTTTGAGCTTAAATCCAGCTACTAGTAACTACACAGTACTGACTGCAACAATAACTTTTATCTATACCTTTCACATGCTGCGTTTTCGGCCAAGGCCTACTAACGTCAACATAATACTCGATATAAAATTTTGATCATGATGCAGCTTTCCCATGCAGAAGTTTCGCCTTCAAATGCTCTCTTGGCCATATGACGGAACACCAGGTTACTAGTAACATCACAGTACTAGCCACAGTTTGATTGCAAAATTCTACGACTTTCACATGTTGATGTTTCGGCTTGCGCTTAGCCTACTAGAAGCAACATAATACTAGTCATATCATAGAGCGTGATCAGCTTGTGACGTTCTCATGATGAAGTTTCACCAATAGTGTTTCATTCGAATTGGTTCTGCTTTAAGCTCTCCAATTGTTTTGGATGAACCAGTTTTGCCCTTCGAAGCCACTTTTGTGAGCTTTTGTGGGTCTTTACCAAGAGGATATACCTCAAGGCCTCTTTCAATTCCTTTAAGTTCTTTCAACTCCTTTACAGTTTCTAGGTTCACATAGCTGCAAACCTTATTTCTAGTTTTAAGTCTGGCCAACTTGGGGAGAGTTGGTGCAGACCGTGACCAATTCTAGTAGGATGCCACAACAAGAATGTGATCAACTTAGCTTGTCGATGAACCTGCCCCACATTCAAACAACTCTATCGCCTTTTCCTCGTATAGTTATATGCGAGGGCCTCTCATAGAGAGCGCTGTTAGCAACCTTTTCCACATAGACGATAAAGTTGTGAGTGTTTTGCACATGGCTGTTGTCATCACCACGTGACGAGTCAACTCAGCTTGACTCTCTACACTCCGACAAGCTTTGCACATACGCCTTTAGTTCAGTATGTGTCTTTAATCTGACTCCGGTGCCTCAAGCCGGAAAAATTGTCAGATTATGATCATTATCGGTTAGTCATCCCGATGCAAGATCGTATCGTACTGTCTTTGTCTACCTCCAGATTCCGAAGAACAGGAGGAGACTCTCCCAGACCTACATATCTGGGAGAATGTTCAGAGGGCGAGAAGCTGTGGATTACTCTCCCCTAAGAACTGACTAAACTTTACCCTCGTCCAAGGTAAGTTTATTTTAGCTAGCCTTCTATGTAAAGGATCTGAGGCTAAGCTGTGTTTTTTCGAGCCTTTGGCTCGGAGCAAGTTCAGTGGGCGCCCCGAGTAGCTCAACTCTTTCCCACTGAACAGCGCAACGCTCTGTCACTCGCTGGGATTTTTGCGTGTCGGTTCTAACCACGCGACTTGTGGACCTTTTTAGGCCTTTCTCATTCACAAGTCTATAGCTGGGCTTCTATAACCCAGCTTCTGAGATCTAGATAGCTGCAGTTCTGCTAGGCTGCTTTTGCTAACTAGTCTCCCTTTAAGCAGTCCCTTGCCATGACTGCTGAACTATGTATCCACACAAGTAGTTTTTGAGCTCGATACATAATTCGAGATTGGTTGCCAAGCAATCTCTAGCGACAGAGCGTCATGCGCACTACAGACATGGCCTCTACCAGCAGCCATGCCCGAAGGAATCAATCACTGATCCTTCCGCAGGTTCCCCTACGGAAACCTTGTTACGACTTTTACTTCCTCTAGACAATTAAGCTCGATCCGCTTCATCCCGTTGCCGGAGACCGAAGTCCCAACAGTAGGAATTTGCAATTCTTGCTTAACTATCCAATCAGTAGTAGCGACGGGCGGTGTGTACAAAGGGCAGGGACGTAATCCCTATGAGTTGTTGACTCATAAGTACCAGGAATTCCTGGTTCACGTCTGCAAGTTACAACAGACGATCCCCTTGAAGCGCTGTACTTTTCTCTGATTGCCCAGTCCATTTCGGACCAAGGGCTGAGTACTCAATCTAAAAGTACACAGTGTAGCGCGCGTGCAGTCCAGAACATCTAAGGGCATCACAGACCTGTTATAGCCTCACTTCATCTGCGGTATTTAATTCCGCATAGTTCCTCTAAGAAGTGTTTGAATTCACATATAGTGAATTTCATTATTTAGATGGAGAAGATCTCGTTCGTTATCGGAATTAACCAGACAGATCACTCCACTAACTAAGAACGGCCATGCACCACCGCCCATATAATCATGAAAGATATTCAATCTGTCAATCCTTAAGATGTCTGGACCGGGTGAGTTTTCCCGTGTTGAGTCAAATTAAGCCGCAGGCTCCACTCCTGGTGGTGCCCTTCCGTCAATTCCTTTAAGTTTCGATTTTGCAACCATACTTCCCCCGGAACCAATAAACTTTGGTTTCCCGGTTAATCTCTTGCCAAGTCAAGATCGACTTTGACAAATTGTAGGTTGGTATAGTTTATGGTCAGAATTACGAGGGTATCTAATCCTCTTCAATACTCTGACTTTCGTTCTTGATTAATGAAAACATTCTTGGCAAATGCTTTCGCAGTAGTTTGTCTTGCCACGATCCAAGAATTTCACCTCTAACGTAGCAATACAAATGCCCCCGTCTGTTCCTTTCAATCATTACCGCACTCAGCCAACCGGCATCAATCGAGTAGCGGGTCATTCTCCATTATTCCATGCTTTATTATTCGATCCCAAAGGATGCTTTGAACACTCTAATTTTCTCAGGGTGAAAACACCGTTTCCACAGTTCGTCACATTTAAGTGCAAACTATTTCTTCGATGCGAAGGATGAGCGGAACGAGTCAACAGATTTAACTGAAGACCATGTTGCCGTTCTACTCAAACAGATCCAACTATGAGCTTTTTAAACGCAGCAACTATTGCATACGCTTGTAGAGGCTGGTATTACCGCGGCTGCTGGCACCAGACTTGCCCTCTACTCGTTCATCAATGGAGCTTTTAAGTCCATTCCATTCTGATTACAAACCATAAAGGTTCATATCATTATTTCTAGTCACTACCTCCTCGTGCGGAGAGTGGGTAATTTGCGTGCCTGCTGCCTTCCTTGGATGTGGTAGCCGTTTCTAAGGCTCCCTCTCCGGAATCGAACCCTGATTCCCCGTTACCCGTCACAACCATGGTAGTCCGTTACACTACCATCATAGGTTGATAGGTCAGAAATTCGGAAGTTCCGTCCCCAAGCCGAAGCTATCTGGGATCTTTCAGTTACTAGGACTCATCACGGGATGTGTCTGTACTTAGCAAATCACCCGGTGTAGTCTTGTAAAAGTCTCCGACAGTGTCGGACAATCAGCATGCATTAGCTGCAGGGTTACCGCAGTTATTCATTTAGCTTGCAAATCAACTAATAGATAGTAACTGATTTAATGAGCCATTCGCGGTTCCACTTTTTCAAGCTTCGCTTGCACATGCATGGCTTAGTCTTTCAGACAAGCATATGGCAACTGACAGGATCAATCAGTTTAATTGTACTTTGAACAATCTTTCGATTTGTTCGAATTTAGAAAGACATAGCCTTGCGGCCTCGTCAATCTTGCTTTGAGCTTTTTAAATCACGAAGAGTTTCAATGCATGCTTTGGCATGGCTACTAGTTACTACACAGTACTCTACACACTTAGAGTTACCCACGATTACACATTTCACATGCTGATGTTTCGGCTCGCGCGTACTAGAAACAGCATAATACTATGTGTACTGGTAGATAGCGCTCTGTGAGCATTTCCCATGAGCAGGTTTTGCCCTCCAAATCTCTGTTCTACTGTTACCAATACCGGCTAACAACTGTATCATACTAGGGAGAATTGACTCATGATTTAAAAACCAGATGTTCACATGTCGATGTTTCGGCTCTCGCCTACTAGAAACAACATAATACTAGTCTGTTAAAAATCTCAATCACGCCGCCTCTTCAGATACAGAAGTTTTACCTTTTATTGGTTAGAGAACAGCTTTCCAGCTGTCGACATGGTTACTAGTAACAACACCGTACTCAACACAAAAACTTTTCAACTTCACAACTTTCACATGCTGATGTTTCTGCTTTCGCATACTAGAAACAGCATAATACTTATTGTTTTGTCAAGTAATTTGTGTGTCTTTCCCATGTGAAGTTTCACCGGTCAACAATGTTTCCCTGACCAATTACGGCTACTAGTAGCTGTATAATACTAGGGAAAATGATTGAGGATTTAATATCAGATTTTCACATGTTGATGTTTCGGCTTTCGCCTACTAGAAACAACATAATACTAGTCTGCTAAGAAATCTCGCTCAAATTGCCTTTTCACATACAGAAGTTTCACCTTCTATTGGTTAGAGAACAGTTCTCAGCTGTCGACATGGTTACTAGTAACAACATCGTACTCAACACAAAAATTCTTCAACTTCACAACTTTCACATGCTGATGTTTCTGCTTTCGCGTACTAGAAACAGCATAATACTTATTGCTTTGTCAAGAAGTGTGTGTGTCTTTCCCATGCGAAAGTTTCACCGGTCAGCAATAATTGCCGTGTCCAATTAAGGTTACTCATAGCTGTATAATACTAGGGAAAATGATTGAGGATTTAATATCAGATTTTCACATGTTGATGTTTCGGCTTTCGCCTACTAGAAACAACATAATACTAGTCTGCTAATAAATCTCGCTCAAATTGCCTTTTCACATACAGAAGTTTCACCTCTTCTTGGTCACTGTACAGATGATGCTGTCTGTTCTTTATTTGGTTCTGCTTATTATAAGGAGGGGCATCACTCCTTCCTCCTTGGTTTGCATGCATTAAGCCTGCTTTGTGAAAAGCGTATCTTTCTAGCTTTTCTTCGCCTTACTCGAGTAGGACGATACAATCCAGACATTAGTCAGTCTTGGTGTAAAGTCACTGAGTATTATTCGGTTCTGCTTTATTCAGCAATATGCTGTATAATTGTTGTAATTTGCGAACATATTTGTTCTCAGTTCCGAACTACTAGCGACGACAGATTACCAGCGGTCATGAGCCATCAAGGTAGTTCTTTGGTGCATCAAGTAGAGAGGTGCCATCAAACAACACTTCCCTAATAATGCTACACACATAGAATTTGCTACAGTGCAGCTTTTTACTTTGCAAAATTTGCGCACAAATTTTGCATAGAATAAATGTTTTATCAAGATTTTTAGATCCCCTCCCTTGAGAGAACGTTACTCCTTTAAGTGAACACCCCGCGGCGTCCTGTTGTTATTGCTTATAACCATTTCGCAAGCCGGAGGCATAATGCACTACGCAAGCCGCTACTTTGGCACAGAGGCACCTAGTTTTACACCCGGGACTTCAGGTGGCCCAGTTTTACACCCAGTACAGCGGTGCCAGTTGGTAACCCGGTGGATCCTCGGAGACCAGACATGATCATAGATCAAACCCGATGTATGCTACTCCTGAACGTATAGTATCTCCACTGTGCAATGAAATTATCGTTCGTTTCGGGCCTTCCTATACGTTCAGCAGACAATCGCTAGGAATTCACCTCGTGACCCGTGGTGACCACACTGGATTTCAAGTTTATTGATTTGGACAGACCTGTCATTTATTTTGCTTTTCAGCTTCAGTTCTGCTCGATCTAGCTTGCCTAAGGCTTGATCTCGCTTTGCTCACCCCTGTAGGAGCCTCTACTAGTACCACTCGGAGTAATGGGGAATCCACCAGACCTAATCGATGAATGCCATCAAACAACAAACATCATACCCGGCTTCATCAGGCATATTTTATTACTTCCGAGAGGTACTTTAGTATCAGATCTTTCTCCATGCCTCTTATGAGGACCCGTCAGACCTTTCGGTTTATCGTTTAGCTTCAGTCCTGCTCGATCTAGCTTTCCCAAGGCTCGATCTAGCTCTATTCGCCCCACTAGAGGGCTCTCTAAGACCCCTCGGTCTTAGTGTTAGCTCCGGTACTGCTCGGTCGTGCTTGCTGAAGGCCCGACCCAGCTTTAGTTAGATTCTCGTACTTTCTCTTGGCCTCTCTAGGAGGACCAGACAGACCTCTCGGTCTATCGTTTAGCTTCAGTCCTGCTCGATCTAGCTTGCCCAAGGCTTGATCAAGCTCTATTCGCCCCGCTAGAGGGCTCTCTAAGACCCCTCGGTCTTAGTGTTATCTTCTGTAATGCCTAACCAAGCTTACTACAGGCCTTGGTCAGGTCTTTATCGGTCACCGATTAGTAACAGACCAATCATAGGGCCTTCCACCCTATCCGGGTTGAGGTCTTTAGTCCAGCCATATTTTGACAAGACACCTCTCCCTAATAATGCCCCACACATAGAATTACTGTCCATGCAGTATTTAACTTGTGTTTTTTTCTAAAATTTGATTTTCACTTTTTGGAGGTTCATTTGCTCCTCTGACACTCTTTCAGCTTCAATCTTACTCGATCTAGCTTTCCCAAGGCTCGATCTAGCTCTATTCGCCCCACTAGAGGGCTCTCTAAGACACTTCGGTCTTAGTGTTAGCTCCGGTCTTGCTCAATCGTGCTTGCTGAAGGCGCGATCAAGCTTTAGTTAGCTTCTCGTACTTCCTCTTGGCCTCTCTAGGAGGACCAGACAGACCTCTCGGTCTATCGTTTAGCTTCAGTCCTGCTCGATCTAGCTTTCCCAAGGCTCGATCTAGCTCTATTCGCCCTGCTAGAGGGCTCTCTAAGACCCCTCGGTCTTAGTGTTAGCTCCGGTACAGCTCGGTCGTGC
>NW_027449647.1:0-3000 GCF_964194025.1 Convolutriloba macropyga | reverse complement strand
GCCTCTCATTCACTGAGGTTCGAACTCATAGTATTCTTAGCCGGCCAAACGCATGCAACATCAACTGCTCTGGGTCTTGGGTGACAGTACGATATGCCGTTGCCGAGGCGGGAATCCTCAAATCAGATGGCTTGAATGAGTAATTGCCGTCGTCCTTCATAGTCACCAAACCAAGGCCGACGGCAGCTCGGTCAACTCATCCGGACAGGTGGGGGCTAGGCATTCAAAGTGAGGGATACTGAAGAAGCCGTCGACAATCAGGAAACGCCACTTGATATGAGAATAGTACCGGGAAGAGGCAATCATGAACTGCTCGCAAATAGGAGCTGAATTGTTGTTCCTGCCACGGCCGGACCCCAGATCAAGGACCTGCTGTACGTCTTGCAAGAAGTGGTTTGACTTCTGCTTGACGACTCCGGTTCTGCAGTTAGGTGCTGCGGCAGCATAACGGAGAAAATCGTAGAAGGTTTGAAACTCCTCTAATTTCGGACAGTAGTCTGGGAGGATTCTTCCTTCTCCATGAAGGCTAGAATAGCCAGCCTTTCAGTATGCGGAACTTTCACCTTTCGCTACTTGCTGCCCTCAGTTCCTGTGATCACCCGAACAGGGACAAAGGCACTCAGTGAAACAGTGACGTACAAGAAGAACACATTCTTCACAACTCGCAACCGCAGTTGAACGGTTTTTTGGGTTTTAGGGTTTTAGTGTTTTGGGTTTTGGCTTTTGGTTTAGGGTTTAGTAGGAGCTTTCTTGAATAGGAAAGTGGCCCGAAACGGGTTTCAATGAAAGGTAATGGTATATAGAGCACATTTCTTGAATAGCGGACTAGTGCCTTCAAGTTTTAGCGTCATGGCGCGATTTTTTCGTCTAGGAAAATCCTGTAGTTTTTTTCTGCAAACCATTTACACCTTAGAATGGCTCGCTCTCCCGACCCCACCATTATTAGCACCCCTCCATGGGCATGCACATGCTACATGATGTTTAGAACGCATGTGCAAGAGGGCATGCCCACTAAAAATCTGCAACACCCCCAAAACACCCAAGCCCTAGTGAGTTATATAGAAATACTGGCAGTTTTAGCCCCTTTTACACCTTAGAATGGCTCGTTTACCCAACCTCACCATTACTAGCGCCCCTCCATTGGCATGCACATGATACATGATGTTTACAACACATGTGCAGGAGGGCATGATGCCCACTTAAAGTCTGCAACACCCCCAAAATACCCAAGCCCTAGGGAGATGTATACCAAAACTGGTAGTTTTAGCCCCTTTAACACCTTAGAACGGCTCGTTCTCCCAACCCCACCATTATTAGCGCCCCTCCATTGACATGCACATCCCACATGATGTCTATACCACATGTGCAAGAAGGCATACCCACTCAAAATGTGCAACACCCCCAAAACACCCAAGCCCCAGGGAGTTTTGGAGCAAAACTTGCAGCTGTGTCCGCCCCTTTTGCACCTTAGATTGGCTCGTTCTCCCAACCCCACCATTAACACACACAGACCCTCGTACGTTACTGTTCTCTCCCCAGACCTGCGTACAAAGAAGAACACTGTGTTATAAAAGCGTTTTTTAGTAGGAGCTTTCTTGAATAGGAAAGTTGCCCGAAACGGGTTCAAATGAAAGGTAAGGGTATATAGAGCACATTTCTTGAATAGCGGACTAGTGCCTATAAGTATTGGCGTCATGGCGCGATTTTTTCGTTTAAGAAAAACCTGCAGTTTTTTTCTGAATCCCATTTACACCTTAGAATGGCTCGTTCTCCCAACCCCACCATTATTAGCACCCCTCCATTGGCATGCACATCCCACATGATGTCTAGAGCACATGTGCAAGAGGGCATACCCACTAAAAATCTGCAACACCCTCGAAACACCCAAGACAAAGCGATCCATGCAGCAAAACTGGCAATTTCCGCCACTTTCACACCTTAGAATCGCTCGTTCTCCCAACCCCACCATTATTAGCACCCCTCCATCGCCATGCACATCCTATATGATGTCTAGAACACATGTGCAAGAGGGAATACCCACTAAAAATCTGCAACACCCCCAAAACGCCCAAGCCCCAGTGAGTTTTGGAGCAAAACTGGCAGTTTTGGCTCTTTTTACACCTTAGAATCGCTCGTTCTCCCAACCCCACCATTATTAGCGCCCCTCCATTGGCATGCACAACCTACATAATGTCTCGAACACATGTGCAAGAGGGCATACCCACTAAAAATCTGCAACACCCCCAAAACGCCCAAGCCCCAGTGGGTTTTGGAGCAAAACTGGCAGTTTTGGCTCTTTTTACACCTTAGAATCGCTCGTTCTCCCAACCCCACCATTATTAGCGCCCCTCCATTGGTTTTAGGTTTTAGGGTTTAGGGTTTAGGGTTTTTAGGTATTAGGGTTTGGGTTTTAGGGTTTTGGTTTTTAGGGTTTTGGTTTTTAGGGTTTTTAGGTTTTAGGGTTTTAGGGTTTTTAGGGTTTAGGGTTTTTAGGGTTTAGGGTTTAGGGTTTAGGGTTTAGGGTTTAGGGTTTAGGGTTTAGGGTTTAGGGTTTAGGGTTTAGGGTTTAGGGTTTAGGGTTTAGGGTTTAGGGTTTAGGGTTTAGGGTTTAGGGTTTAGGGTTTAGGGTTTAGGGTTTAGGGTTTAGGGTTTAGGGTTTAGGGTTTAGGGTTTAGGGTTTAGGGTTTAGGGTTTAGGGTTTAGGGTTTAGGGTTTAGGGTTTAGGGTTTAGGGTTTAGGGTTTAGGGTTTAGGGTTTAGGGTTTAGGGTTTAGGGTTTAGGGTTTAGGGTTTAGGGTTTAGGGTTTAGGGTTTAGGGTTTAGGGTTTAGGGTTTAGGGTTTAGGGTTTAGGGTTTAGGGTTTAGGGTTTAGGGTTTAGGGTTTAGGGTTTAGGGTTTAGGGTTTAGGGTTTAGGGTTTAGGGTTTAGGGTTTTAGGGTTTAGGGTTTAGGGTTTTAGGGTTTAGGGTTTAGGGTTTAGGGTTTAGGGTTTAGGGTTTAGG
>NW_027449646.1:12500-19828 GCF_964194025.1 Convolutriloba macropyga | reverse complement strand
TAACTGATTTAATGAGCCATTCGCGGTTCCACTTTTTCAAGCTTCGCTTGCACATGCATGGCTTAGTCTTTCAGACAAGCATATGGCAACTGACAGGATCAATCAGTTTAATTGTACTTTGAACAATCTTTCGATTTGTTCGAATTTAGAAAGACATAGCCTTGCGGCCTCGTCAATCTTGCTTTGAGCTTTTTAAATCACGAAGAGTTTCAATGCATGCTTTGGCATGGCTACTAGTTACTACACAGTACTCTACACACTTAGAGTTACCCACGATTACACATTTCACATGCTGATGTTTTCGGCTCGCGCGTACTAGAAACAGCATAATACTATGTGTACTGGTAGATAGCGCTCTGTGAGCATTTCCCATGAGCAGGTTTTGCCCTCCAAATCTCTGTTCTACTGTTACCAATACCGGCTAACAACTGTATCATACTAGGGAGAATTGACTCATGATTTAAAAACCAGATGTTCACATGTCGATGTTTCGGCTCTCGCCTACTAGAAACAACATAATACTAGTCTGTTAAAAATCTCAATCACGCCGCCTCTTCAGATACAGAAGTTTTACCTTTTATTGGTTAGAGAACAGCTTTCCAGCTGTCGACATGGTTACTAGTAACAACACCGTACTCAACACAAAAACTTTTCAACTTCACAACTTTCACATGCTGATGTTTCTGCTTTCGCATACTAGAAACAGCATAATACTTATTGTTTTGTCAAGTAATTTGTGTGTCTTTTCCCATGTGAAGTTTCACCGGTCAACAATGTTTCCCTGACCAATTACGGCTACTAGTAGCTGTATAATACTAGGGAAAATGATTGAGGATTTAATATCAGATTTTTCACATGTTGATGTTTCGGCTTTCGCCTACTAGAAACAACATAATACTAGTCTGCTAAGAAATCTCGCTCAAATTGCCTTTTCACATACAGAAGTTTCACCTTCTATTGGTTAGAGAACAGTTCTCAGCTGTCGACATGGTTACTAGTAACAACATCGTACTCAACACAAAAATTCTTCAACTTCACAACTTTCACATGCTGATGTTTCTGCTTTCGCGTACTAGAAAACAGCATAATACTTATTGCTTTGTCAAGAAGTGTGTGTGTCTTTCCCATGCGAAAGTTTCACCGGTCAGCAATAATTGCCGTGTCCAATTAAGGTTACTCATAGCTGTATAATACTAGGGAAAATGATTGAGGATTTAATATCAGATTTTCACATGTTGATGTTTCGGCTTTCGCCTACTAGAAACAACATAATACTAGTCTGCTAATAAATCTCGCTCAAATTGCCTTTTCACATACAGAAGTTTCACCTCTTCTTGGTCACTGTACAGATGATGCTGTCTGTTCTTTATTTGGTTCTGCTTATTATAAGGAGGGGCATCACTCCTTCCTCCTTGGTTTGCATGCATTAAGCCCTGCTTTGTGAAAAGCGTATCTTTCTAGCTTTTCTTCGCCTTACTCGAGTAGGACGATACAATCCAGACATTAGTCAGTCTTGGTGTAAAGTCACTGAGTATTATTCGGTTCTGCTTTATTCAGCAATATGCTGTATAATTGTTGTAATTTGCGAACATATTTGTTCTCAGTTCCGAACTACTAGCGACGACAGATTACCAGCGGTCATGAGCCATCAAGGTAGTTCTTTGGTGCATCAAGTAGAGAGGTGCCATCAAACAACACTTCCCTAATAATGCTACACACATAGAATTTGCTACAGTGCAGCTTTTTACTTTGCAAAATTTGCGCACAAATTTTGCATAGAATAAATGTTTTATCAAGATTTTTAGATCCCCTCCCTTGAGAGAACGTTACTCCTTTAAGTGAACACCCCGCGGCGTCCTGTTGTTATTGCTTATAACCATTTCGCAAGCCGGAGGCATAATGCACTACGCAAGCCGCTACTTTGGCACAGAGGCACCTAGTTTTACACCCGGGACTTCAGGTGGCCCAGTTTTACACCCAGTACAGCGGTGCCAGTTGGTAACCCGGTGGATCCTCGGAGACCAGACATGATCATAGATCAAACCCGATGTATGCTACTCCTGAACGTATAGTATCTCCACTGTGCAATGAAATTATCGTTCGTTTCGGGCCTTCCTATACGTTTCAGCAGACAATCGCTAGGAATTCACCTCGTGACCCGTGGTGGACCACACTGGATTTCAAGTTTATTGATTTGGACAGACCTGTCATTTATTTTGCTTTTCAGCTTCAGTTCTGCTCGATCTAGCTTGCCTAAGGCTTGATCTCGCTTTGCTCACCCCTGTAGGAGCCTCTACTAGTACCACTCGGAGTAATGGGGAATCCACCAGACCTAATCGATGAATGCCATCAAACAACAAACATCATACCCGGCTTCATCAGGCATATTTTATTACTTCCGAGAGGTACTTTAGTATCAGATCTTTCTCCATGCCTCTTATGAGGACCCGTCAGACCTTTCGGTTTATCGTTTAGCTTCAGTCCTGCTCGATCTAGCTTTCCCAAGGCTCGATCTAGCTCTATTCGCCCCACTAGAGGGCTCTCTAAGACCCCTCGGTCTTAGTGTTAGCTCCGGTACTGCTCGGTCGTGCTTGCTGAAGGCCCGACCCAGCTTTAGTTAGATTCTCGTACTTTCTCTTGGCCTCTCTAGGAGGACCAGACAGACCTCTCGGTCTATCGTTTAGCTTCAGTCCTGCTCGATCTAGCTTGCCCAAGGCTTGATCAAGCTCTATTCGCCCCGCTAGAGGGCTCTCTAAGACCCCTCGGTCTTAGTGTTATCTTCTGTAATGCCTAACCAAGCTTACTACAGGCCTTGGTCAGGTCTTTATCGGTCACCGATTAGTAACAGACCAATCATAGGGCCTTCCACCCTATCCGGGTTGAGGTCTTTAGTCCAGCCATATTTTGACAAGACACCTCTCCCTAATAATGCCCCACACATAGAATTACTGTCCATGCAGTATTTAACTTGTGTTTTTTTTCTAAAATTTGATTTTCACTTTTTGGAGGTTCATTTGCTCCTCTGACACTCTTTCAGCTTCAATCTTACTCGATCTAGCTTTCCCAAGGCTCGATCTAGCTCTATTCGCCCCACTAGAGGGCTCTCTAAGACACTTCGGTCTTAGTGTTAGCTCCGGTCTTGCTCAATCGTGCTTGCTGAAGGCGCGATCAAGCTTTAGTTAGCTTCTCGTACTTCCTCTTGGCCTCTCTAGGAGGACCAGACAGACCTCTCGGTCTATCGTTTTAGCTTCAGTCCTGCTCGATCTAGCTTTCCCAAGGCTCGATCTAGCTCTATTCGCCCTGCTAGAGGGCTCTCTAAGACCCCTCGGTCTTAGTGTTAGCTCCGGTACAGCTCGGTCGTGCTTGCTGAAGGCCCGATCAAGCTTTAGTTAGATTCTCGTACTTTCTCTTGGCCTCTCTAGGAGGACCAGACCAGACCTCTCGGTCTATCGTTTAGCTTCAGTCCTGCTTGATCTAGCTTTCCCAAGGCTCGATCTAGCTCTATTCGCCCTGCTAGAGGGCTCTCTAAGACCCCTCGGTCTTAGTGTTAGCTCCGGTACAGCTCGGTCGTGCTTGCTGAAGGCCCGATCAAGCTTTAGTTAGCTTCTCGTACTTTCTCTTGGCCTCTCTAGGAGGACCAGACAGACCTCTCGGTCTATCGTTTAGCTTCAGTCCTGCTCGATCTAGCTTTCCCAAGGCTCGATCTAGATCTATTCGCCCTGCTAGAGGGCTCTCTAAGACCCCTCGGTCTTAGTGTTAGCTCCGGTACAGCTCGGTCGTGCTTGCTGAAGGCCTGATCAAGCTTTAGTTAGCTTCTCGTACTTTCTCTTGGCCTCTCTAGGAGGACCAGACAGACCTTTCGGTCTCTTGCTTAGCTTCAGTCCTGCTCGATCTAGCTTTCCCAAGGCTCGATCTAGCTCTATTCGCCCCGCTAGAGGGCTCTCTAAGACCCCTCGGTCTTAGTGTTAACTCCTGTAATGCCTAACCAAGCTTACTACAGGCCTTGGTCAGGTCTTTATCGGTCACCGATTAGTAACAGACCGATCATGGGGCCTTCCACCCTATCCGGGTTGAGGTCTTTAGTCCAGCCATATTTTGACAAGACACCTCCCCCTAATAATGCCCCACACATAGAAATACTGTCCATGCAGTATTTAACTTGTGTTTTTTCTAAAATTTGATTTTCACTTTTTGGAGGTTCATTTGCTCCTCTGACACTCTTTCAGCTTCAATCTTACTCGATCTAGCTTTCCCAAGGCTCGATCTAGCTCTATTCGCCCCACCAGAGGGCTCTCTAAGGACACTTCGGTCTTAGTGTTAGCTCCGGTCTTGCTCAATCGTGCTTGCTGAAGGCGCGATCAAGCTTTAGTTAGCTTCTCGTACTTTCTCTTGGCCTCTCTAGGAGGACCAGACAGACCTCTCGGTCTATCGTTTAGCTTCAGTCCTGCTCGATCTAGCTTTCCCAAGGCTCGATCTAGCTCTATTCGCCCCGCTAGAGGGCTCTCTAAGACCCCTCGGTCTTAGTGTTAGCTCCGGTACAGCTCGGTCGTGCTTGCTGAAGGCCCGATCAAGCTTTAGTTGGCTTCTCGTACTTTCTCTTGGCCTCTCTAGGAGGACCAGACAGACCTCTCGGTCTCTTGCTTAGCTTCAGTCCTGCTCGATCTAGCTTGCCCAAGGCTTGATCAAGCTCTATTCGCCCCGCTAGAGGGCTCTCTAAGACCCCTCGGTCTTAGTGTTAGCTCCGGTACAGCTCGGTCGTGCTTGCTGAAGGCCCGATCAAGCTTTAGTTAGCTTCTCGTTTTTTCTCTTGGCCTCTCTAGGAGGACCAGACAGACCTCTCGGTCTATCGTTTAGCTTCAGTCCTGCTCGATCTAGCTTTCCCAAGGCTCGATCTAGCTCTATTCGCCCCGCTAGAGGGCTCTCTAAGACCCCTCGGTCTTAGTGTTAGCTCCGGTACAGCTCGGTCGTGCTTGCTGAAGGCCCGATCAAGCTTTAGTTGGCTTCTCGTACTTTCTCTTGGCCTCTCTAGGAGGACCAGACAGACCTCTCGGTCTATCCTTTAGCTTCAGTCCCTGCTCGATCTAGCTTTCCCAAGGCTCGATCTAGCTCTATTCGCCCCGCTAGAGGGCTCTCTAAGACCCCTCGGTCTTAGTGTTATCTCCTGTAATGCCTAACCAAGCTTACTACAGGCCTTGGTCAGGTCTTTATCGGTCACCGATTAGTAACAGACCGATCATAGGGCCTTCCACCCTATCTGGGTTGAGGTCTTTAGTCCAGCCATATTTTGACAAGACACCTCCCCCTAATAATGCCCCCACACATAGAATTACTGTTTATGCAGCTTTTCACTTGTGAAATTTTTAATTTTCGCAATTATTATAGAATAAGTGTTTGCGCAGCTTTTCATAGGTCGAGCTCTAGCTAGCTAGCTCAAGCTAGCTAGCTAGCTCAAGCTCAAGCTATCTAGCTCAAGCTCAAGCCAGCTAGCTCAAGCTCAAGCTAGCTAGCTAGCTCAAGCTCAAGCTAGCTAGCTAGCTCAAGCTCAAGCTAGCTAGCTCAAGCTCAAGCTAGCTAGCTCAAGCTCAAGCTAGCTAGCTAGCTCAAGCTCAAGCTCAAGCTAGCTAGCTCAAGCTCAAGCTCAAGCTAGCTAGCTAGCTCAAGCTCAAGCTAGCTAGCTAGCTCAAGCTCAAGCTAGCTAGCTAGCTCAAGCTCAAGCTAGCTAGCTCAAGCTCAAGCTCAAGCTCAAGCTAGCTAGCTAGCTCAAGCTAGCTAGCTAGCTCAAGCTCAAGCTAGCTAGCTAGCTCAAGTTCAAGCTAGCTAGCTAGCTCAAGCTCAAGCTAGCTAGCTAGCTCAAGCTCAAGCTAGCTAGCTCAAGCTCAAGCTAGCTAGCTCAAGCTCAAGCTAGCTAGCTAGCTCAAGCTCAAGCTCAAGCTAGCTAGCTCAAGCTCAAGCTCAAGCTAGCTAGCTAGCTCAAGCTCAAGCTAGCTAGCTAGCTCAAGCTCAAGCTCAAGCTAGCTAGCTAGCTCAAGTTCAAGCTAGCTAGCTAGCTCAAGCTCAAGCTAGCTAGCTCAAGCTCAAGCTAGCTAGCTCAAGCTCAAGCCAGCTAGCTCAAGCTCAAGCTCAAGCTAGCTAGCTAGCTCAAGCACAAGCTAGCTAGCTAGCTCAATCTCAAGCTAGCTAGCTCAAGCTCAAGCTAGCTAGCTCAAGCTCAAGCTAGCTAGCTAGCTCAAGCTCAAGCTCAAGCTAGCTAGCTCAAGCTCAAGCTCAAGCTAGCTAGCTAGCTCAAGCTCAAGCTAGCTAGCTAGCTCAAGCTCAAGCTCAAGCTAGCTAGCTCAAGCTCAAGCTCAAGCTAGCTAGCTAGCTCAAGCTCAAGCTGGCTAGCTAGCTCAAGCTCAAGCTAGCTAGCTAGCTCAAGCTCAAGCTAGCTAGCTCAAGCTCAAGCTCAAGCTCAAGCTAGCTAGCTAGCTCAAGCTAGCTAGCTAGCTCAAGCTCAAGCTAGCTAGCTAGCTCAAGTTCAAGCTAGCTAGCTAGCTCAAGCTCAAGCTAGCTAGCTAGCTCAAGCTCAAGCTAGCTAGCTCAAGCTCAAGCTAGCTAGCTCAAGCTCAAGCTAGCTAGCTAGCTCAAGCTCAAGCTCAAGCTAGCTAGCTCAAGCTCAAGCTCAAGCTAGCTAGCTAGCTCAAGCTCAAGCTAGCTAGCTAGCTCAAGCTCAAGCTAGCTAGCTAGCTCAAGTTCAAGCTAGCTAGCTAGCTCAAGCTCAAGCTAGCTAGCTCAAGCTCAAGCTAGCTAGCTCAAACTCAAGCTAGCTAGCTAGCTCAAGTTCAAGCTAGCTAGCTAGCTCAAGCTCAAGCTAGCTAGCTAGCTCAAGCTCAAGCTAGCTAGCTCAAGCTCAAGCTAGCTAGCTCAAGCTCCAGCTAGCTAGCTAGCTCAAGCTCAAGCTCAAGCTAGCTAGCTCAAGCTCAAGCTCAAGCTAGCTAGCTAGCTCAAGCTCAAGCTAGCTAGCTAGCTCAAGCTCAAGCTAGCTAGCTAGCTCAAGTTCAAGCTAGCTAGCTAGCTCAAGCTCAAGCTAGCTAGCTCAAGCTCAAGCTAGCTAGCTCAAGCTCAAGCCAGCTAGCTCAAGCTCAAGCTCAAGCTAGCTAGCTAGCTCAAGCACAAGCTTGCTAGCTAGCTCAAGCTCAAGCTAGCTAGCTCAAGCTCAAGCTAGCTAGCTCAAGCTCAAGCTAGCTAGCTCAAGCTCAAGCTCAAGCTAGCTAGCTAGCTCAAGCACAAGCTTGCTAGCTAGCTCAAGCTCAAGCTAGCTAGCTCAAGCTCAAGCTAGCTAGCTCAAGCTC
>NW_027449646.1:0-7500 GCF_964194025.1 Convolutriloba macropyga | reverse complement strand
AACATAATACTCGCTGCAATACAGACCTCGGGAAACCCTCACCGTGAATAAGGTTCACTCACATATTTCACTACATTTTGCGTGGGATTGGAGATGAGGCTACTCGTTCTTGCTCAGTACTAGGCTGAAAATTAACGAAACTTCGTTACAAACGTTCACATGTTGATGTTTCCGCTTTCGCGTACTCGAAACAACATAATACTAGTCTTTGTAATTTAGTTTCATAATTTCAACTGTTCTCATGCAGAATTTTTGCTCATTCTTATCCCAAATTTTGACCTGGCTACTAGTTACACTCCTTGTACTTATTGCAAAATGACCACAAATTTCAACAGCTTTCACATGTTGCTGTTTCGGCTTTCGCTTACTACAGTCAACATAATACTCGTTGCAAAATAAGTGCTCGGCATCTGCAATTTTCCAAAGACGAAGTTTCGCCAGTTCAATTTTCGCTCGCCAATTATGGCTACTAATTCACACGGTACTGAGCTCAACAACATTAAATTTGTTCAGCAAGACTTTCACATGTTGATGTTTTGGCTTTCGCCTACTAGAAGCAACATAATACTCGTCTTGTTAGCTCATTCAATGAGAATAGCTTTTCCCGTTGAGAATTTTTGCCTTCAATTGGCGTTGTAGTGAGTTTGGCTACTCAGATCACCAAATACTTGTGACAATTCGAACCAGAAATGTTTTCAATTTTCACATGCTGATGTTTCGGATTCAACCTACTAGAAGCAGCATAATACTTGTATTCAACAATTTCTGTATCAAATCCCAGTTTTCTCTGGTGCATCTTTGCCAAACTATTCCAAACTGCCTGAGTCTGAATACCAATTACAGGTACTAGTAAATGCACGTTACTAAGGACTATATAGTTCTAGGTTACTGTACACAACGACGTTCACATGTTGATGTTTCAGCTGCCGCTTACTAGAAACAACATAATACTTATCGTGCATACCTTTCCATAACTTGTCCTTTTCAGATGCATTAGTTTCCCTTTGTCTTGGCTTCTACAGTCAGACTGGCTACTAGTAACAGCACAGTACTAATCACATATCGTTCTACAGTTTGCAGACAACTTTCACATGTTGATGTTTCAGCTTTCGCCTACTAGAAACAACATAATACTCGCTGTATACATTTGTAGTTCTCTATGTAACTTTCATGTGAAGAAGTTTCGCCAGTCTTTTTGACTGTCTCAAATCTGAGTCATGCTTAGGCTACTAGTTGCTTCATAGTACTTATCGCCTCGAGATCATTGAACAAAACTTGATTTTCACATGTTGCTGTTTCAGCTTCCGCTTACTAGAAACAACATAATACTAGTCTCATTAAGTTCCGTCTCTTTGCAATTTTCTTATGAAGAA
The DNA here is from genome assembly GCF_964194025.1 of Convolutriloba macropyga. Classification (NCBI taxonomy): domain Eukaryota; kingdom Metazoa; phylum Xenacoelomorpha; order Acoela; family Convolutidae; genus Convolutriloba; species Convolutriloba macropyga. The sequence goes on along the minus strand of NW_027449646.1, from coordinate 6,127 downwards.
AATTCGCCATCACAATGACTCCAGCAGTTCTTGATCAAGGAATGCAATCATTGATCAGAATGCTATTATTTGAATCGGTTCTGCTTTAAGTGTTCCAATTTTATTGGAAGCACCAACAATAGAACATCAATGTGTTCAATCGAGAGTTATATAACCCTGAATCGGACGCAGTCAACAGCCGAAGCCGAGACCGCCTTTTGCGTTAGAGAGGTCGGTAAACAAATCTTGCGATTCATACCGAATTAACACATATAGCTGTGCTCCTCTTCGTAAAGCGAGCCAAGTGATCCCCTGTTGAAGGATGTATTTGGACCAATCTAGTAGCATTTGGTTTCCAACAAGCTCTCCCAAGTTAGCTTACTTATTGGGCTTTTCAACCAATTCGGTTGGCTACAAGCATCATCAAAGTACTAGCCACAGTTTGATCGCAAAATTCTACGACTTTCACATGTTGATGTTTCGGCTTGCGCTTAGCCTACTATAAGCAACATAATACTAGTCATATCATAGAGCGTGATCAGCTTGTGACGTTCTCATGATGAAGTTTCACCAACAGTGCTCACTTCGAGCTTAAATCCAGCTACTAGTAACTACACAGTACTGACTGCAACGATAACTTTTATCTATACCTTTCACATGCTGCGCTTTCGGCCAGGGCCTACTAACGTCAACATAATACTCGATATAAACTTTTGTTCATGATGCAGCTTCCCCATGCAGAAGTTTCGCCTTCAAATGCTCTCTTGGCCATATGACGTAAGAAAAGGTTACTAGTAACATCACAGTACTAGCCACAGTTTGATTGCAAAATTCTACGACTTTCACATGTTGATGTTTCGGCTTGCGCTTAGCCTACTAGAAGCAACATAATACTAGTCATATCATAGAGCGTGATCAGCTTGTGACGTTCTCATGATGAAGTTTCACCAACAGTGTCTCATTTCGAGCTTAAATCCAGCTACTAGTAACTACACAGTACTGACTGCAACGCTAACTTTTATCTATACCTTTCACATGCTGCGCTTTCGGCCAGGGCCTACTAACGTCAACATAATACTCGATATAAACTTTTGTTCATGATGCAGCTTCCCCATGCAGAAGTTTCGCCTTCAAATGCTCTCTTGGCCATATGACGTAACACAAGGTTACTAGTAACATCACAGTACTAGCCACAATTTGATCGCAAAATTCTACGACTTTCACATGTTGATGTTTCGGCTTGCGCTTAGCCTACTAGAAGCAACATAATACTAGTCATATCATGGAGCGTGATCAGCTTGTGACGTTCTCATGATGAAGTTTCACCAACAGTGTCTCATTTCGAGCTTAAATCCAGCTACTAGTAACTACACAGTACTGACTGCAACGATAACTTTTATCTATACCTTTCACATGCTGCGCTTTCGGCCAGGGCCTACTAATGTCAACATAATACTCGATATAAACTTTTGTTCATGATGCAGCTTCCCCATGCAGAAGTTTCGCCTTCAAATGCTCTCTTGGCCATATGACGTAACACAAGGTTACTAGTAACATCACAGTACTAGCCACAATTTGATCGCAAAATTCTACGACTTTCACATGTTGATGTTTCGGCTTGCGCTTAGCCTACTAGAAGCAACATAATACTAGTCATATCATAGAGCTTGATCAGCTTGTGACATTCTCATGATGAAGTTTCACCAACAGTGTCTCATTTTGAGCTTAAATCCAGCTACTAGTAACTACACAGTACTGACTGCAACAATAACTTTTATCTATACCTTTCACATGCTGCGTTTTCGGCCAAGGCCTACTAACGTCAACATAATACTCGATATAAAATTTTGATCATGATGCAGCTTTCCCATGCAGAAGTTTCGCCTTCAAATGCTCTCTTGGCCATATGACGGAACACCAGGTTACTAGTAACATCACAGTACTAGCCACAGTTTGATTGCAAAATTCTACGACTTTCACATGTTGATGTTTCGGCTTGCGCTTAGCCTACTAGAAGCAACATAATACTAGTCATATCATAGAGCTTGATCAGCTTGTGACATTCTCATGATGAAGTTTCACCAACAGTGTCTCATTTTGAGCTTAAATCCAGCTACTAGTAACTACACAGTACTGACTGCAACAATAACTTTTATCTATACCTTTCACATGCTGCGTTTTCGGCCAAGGCCTACTAACGTCAACATAATACTCGATATAAAATTTTGATCATGATGCAGCTTTCCCATGCAGAAGTTTCGCCTTCAAATGCTCTCTTGGCCATATGACGGAACACCAGGTTACTAGTAACATCACAGTACTAGCCACAGTTTGATTGCAAAATTCTACGACTTTCACATGTTGATGTTTCGGCTTGCGCTTAGCCTACTAGAAGCAACATAATACTAGTCATATCATAGAGCGTGATCAGCTTGTGACGTTCTCATGATGAAGTTTCACCAATAGTGTTTCATTCGAATTGGTTCTGCTTTAAGCTCTCCAATTGTTTTGGATGAACCAGTTTTGCCCTTCGAAGCCACTTTTGTGAGCTTTTGTGGGTCTTTACCAAGAGGATATACCTCAAGGCCTCTTTCAATTCCTTTAAGTTCTTTCAACTCCTTTACAGTTTCTAGGTTCACATAGCTGCAAACCTTATTTCTAGTTTTAAGTCTGGCCAACTTGGGGAGAGTTGGTGCAGACCGTGACCAATTCTAGTAGGATGCCACAACAAGAATGTGATCAACTTAGCTTGTCGATGAACCTGCCCCACATTCAAACAACTCTATCGCCTTTTCCTCGTATAGTTATATGCGAGGGCCTCTCATAGAGAGCGCTGTTAGCAACCTTTTCCACATAGACGATAAAGTTGTGAGTGTTTTGCACATGGCTGTTGTCATCACCACGTGACGAGTCAACTCAGCTTGACTCTCTACACTCCGACAAGCTTTGCACATACGCCTTTAGTTCAGTATGTGTCTTTAATCTGACTCCGGTGCCTCAAGCCGGAAAAATTGTCAGATTATGATCATTATCGGTTAGTCATCCCGATGCAAGATCGTATCGTACTGTCTTTGTCTACCTCCAGATTCCGAAGAACAGGAGGAGACTCTCCCAGACCTACATATCTGGGAGAATGTTCAGAGGGCGAGAAGCTGTGGATTACTCTCCCCTAAGAACTGACTAAACTTTACCCTCGTCCAAGGTAAGTTTATTTTAGCTAGCCTTCTATGTAAAGGATCTGAGGCTAAGCTGTGTTTTTTCGAGCCTTTGGCTCGGAGCAAGTTCAGTGGGCGCCCCGAGTAGCTCAACTCTTTCCCACTGAACAGCGCAACGCTCTGTCACTCGCTGGGATTTTTGCGTGTCGGTTCTAACCACGCGACTTGTGGACCTTTTTAGGCCTTTCTCATTCACAAGTCTATAGCTGGGCTTCTATAACCCAGCTTCTGAGATCTAGATAGCTGCAGTTCTGCTAGGCTGCTTTTGCTAACTAGTCTCCCTTTAAGCAGTCCCTTGCCATGACTGCTGAACTATGTATCCACACAAGTAGTTTTTGAGCTCGATACATAATTCGAGATTGGTTGCCAAGCAATCTCTAGCGACAGAGCGTCATGCGCACTACAGACATGGCCTCTACCAGCAGCCATGCCCGAAGGAATCAATCACTGATCCTTCCGCAGGTTCCCCTACGGAAACCTTGTTACGACTTTTACTTCCTCTAGACAATTAAGCTCGATCCGCTTCATCCCGTTGCCGGAGACCGAAGTCCCAACAGTAGGAATTTGCAATTCTTGCTTAACTATCCAATCAGTAGTAGCGACGGGCGGTGTGTACAAAGGGCAGGGACGTAATCCCTATGAGTTGTTGACTCATAAGTACCAGGAATTCCTGGTTCACGTCTGCAAGTTACAACAGACGATCCCCTTGAAGCGCTGTACTTTTCTCTGATTGCCCAGTCCATTTCGGACCAAGGGCTGAGTACTCAATCTAAAAGTACACAGTGTAGCGCGCGTGCAGTCCAGAACATCTAAGGGCATCACAGACCTGTTATAGCCTCACTTCATCTGCGGTATTTAATTCCGCATAGTTCCTCTAAGAAGTGTTTGAATTCACATATAGTGAATTTCATTATTTAGATGGAGAAGATCTCGTTCGTTATCGGAATTAACCAGACAGATCACTCCACTAACTAAGAACGGCCATGCACCACCGCCCATATAATCATGAAAGATATTCAATCTGTCAATCCTTAAGATGTCTGGACCGGGTGAGTTTTCCCGTGTTGAGTCAAATTAAGCCGCAGGCTCCACTCCTGGTGGTGCCCTTCCGTCAATTCCTTTAAGTTTCGATTTTGCAACCATACTTCCCCCGGAACCAATAAACTTTGGTTTCCCGGTTAATCTCTTGCCAAGTCAAGATCGACTTTGACAAATTGTAGGTTGGTATAGTTTATGGTCAGAATTACGAGGGTATCTAATCCTCTTCAATACTCTGACTTTCGTTCTTGATTAATGAAAACATTCTTGGCAAATGCTTTCGCAGTAGTTTGTCTTGCCACGATCCAAGAATTTCACCTCTAACGTAGCAATACAAATGCCCCCGTCTGTTCCTTTCAATCATTACCGCACTCAGCCAACCGGCATCAATCGAGTAGCGGGTCATTCTCCATTATTCCATGCTTTATTATTCGATCCCAAAGGATGCTTTGAACACTCTAATTTTCTCAGGGTGAAAACACCGTTTCCACAGTTCGTCACATTTAAGTGCAAACTATTTCTTCGATGCGAAGGATGAGCGGAACGAGTCAACAGATTTAACTGAAGACCATGTTGCCGTTCTACTCAAACAGATCCAACTATGAGCTTTTTAAACGCAGCAACTATTGCATACGCTTGTAGAGGCTGGTATTACCGCGGCTGCTGGCACCAGACTTGCCCTCTACTCGTTCATCAATGGAGCTTTTAAGTCCATTCCATTCTGATTACAAACCATAAAGGTTCATATCATTATTTCTAGTCACTACCTCCTCGTGCGGAGAGTGGGTAATTTGCGTGCCTGCTGCCTTCCTTGGATGTGGTAGCCGTTTCTAAGGCTCCCTCTCCGGAATCGAACCCTGATTCCCCGTTACCCGTCACAACCATGGTAGTCCGTTACACTACCATCATAGGTTGATAGGTCAGAAATTCGGAAGTTCCGTCCCCAAGCCGAAGCTATCTGGGATCTTTCAGTTACTAGGACTCATCACGGGATGTGTCTGTACTTAGCAAATCACCCGGTGTAGTCTTGTAAAAGTCTCCGACAGTGTCGGACAATCAGCATGCATTAGCTGCAGGGTTACCGCAGTTATTCATTTAGCTTGCAAATCAACTAATAGATAGTAACTGATTTAATGAGCCATTCGCGGTTCCACTTTTTCAAGCTTCGCTTGCACATGCATGGCTTAGTCTTTCAGACAAGCATATGGCAACTGACAGGATCAATCAGTTTAATTGTACTTTGAACAATCTTTCGATTTGTTCGAATTTAGAAAGACATAGCCTTGCGGCCTCGTCAATCTTGCTTTGAGCTTTTTAAATCACGAAGAGTTTCAATGCATGCTTTGGCATGGCTACTAGTTACTACACAGTACTCTACACACTTAGAGTTACCCACGATTACACATTTCACATGCTGATGTTTCGGCTCGCGCGTACTAGAAACAGCATAATACTATGTGTACTGGTAGATAGCGCTCTGTGAGCATTTCCCATGAGCAGGTTTTGCCCTCCAAATCTCTGTTCTACTGTTACCAATACCGGCTAACAACTGTATCATACTAGGGAGAATTGACTCATGATTTAAAAACCAGATGTTCACATGTCGATGTTTCGGCTCTCGCCTACTAGAAACAACATAATACTAGTCTGTTAAAAATCTCAATCACGCCGCCTCTTCAGATACAGAAGTTTTACCTTTTATTGGTTAGAGAACAGCTTTCCAGCTGTCGACATGGTTACTAGTAACAACACCGTACTCAACACAAAAACTTTTCAACTTCACAACTTTCACATGCTGATGTTTCTGCTTTCGCATACTAGAAACAGCATAATACTTATTGTTTTGTCAAGTAATTTGTGTGTCTTTCCCATGTGAAGTTTCACCGGTCAACAAT